>NW_008751962.1:573696-578750 GCF_000715545.1 Opisthorchis viverrini
TGTGTTACAGCTGAACGATTATTATTCAGTAGGCGGTCAACATTACCTCCAAGGGCTACGTTAATGGCACACACGAGGTGTCGTGAAACGTGACAAACCCTAATACGGGAGGTAAAATAAAGTATATCTTTCATGTTATGTTCGCCTAACTCCCGACCTTGTTAAATATAAGATGGACACTTGGCAACTTCGTCGTTGGCGAGAATTACTATAAATAGGATAACGGTCGTGTTAGGATTGCGAATTTTCGGAACCTACAAAGCTGTAGTGCCGAATTGCTGTTTGGCTTCACATCGTTACACGGATTGTCATTTGTGTAACCGTGCAAGACTGAAATACATAAATCATGAGTAACTTGTTTCTCTGCACGTGGGGCGTTCCGTGTTCTGGAGTAATCTACTCAGTCGAGCTTTCATGATGATATCCCTTGGGACATAGGGATTCGTGCAAAGTCCGTACCCTTTTTCTTCTTTCTACTCAGGCTTTCTACCTCCATTGTTATACCGCAGCTAAGCCACAGTATGTATTTCCAGTGTATTTTTTCCAGTGATGATGAAAATGCTGATGAGTTGGGCTCTGCTAGAACATCACGTTGCCTACCAACACCTTAACTTCATTTTCTTTCAAGACAGTGTATCAATCCGTGAAATCCGTGAATCCCCGCAATTATCCCTCCCCCGTTCTGACTTAGCCTCGTTCGACGGGCCTCCCATCTAAGGTCGCACCATAATTGAGACGACAGCTCGATTCCGCCAACGCCGATGGCCGAACGTCATTCGTTGGTCCTCACTGGCGGAGTGTCTGAAATCCGCAGTTCCCCGTTCCTGTAGCATGATTCGATAACCTCACTGGTGCATTTCCTGGGAATACGGGTCGTGGTCTTAGCATCTCTTAGTCAGCAGGATTTAAAATACCACACCGCGCTAGGGCTCCATCATGAAATCTGTGGACGGTGTGGTAGTTTGCGTACCTCGGTGGCCCATGAACCTATGTTGTTAAGTGTCTATGCGACGCTCAGAGTCTGTCATACAAGGTTGGCCAGAGGTCTGGCCAACACCGTCTCCTGGGCCTCCAGAATGAGGGGTAGAATATGTGTGGTTACTTGTTTTATAAAATCGTCGTGTACTTGAATTTTCCGCCAAACACCGATGTCTTACGGTCAGTCTTTTTAGTCGATGGCTTTGGTTGAGGACCCTAATCGTCCTCCAATGTAAATCTGGGCACCATGGCAGTATCCAAGCCCACGCCTTTGCTGGATTCGTTTGGCAATCTCTCTCTGGAGGAAGTGAAGTCCATCGTTCGCTGTTTATTGTGTCTGCTTACCTCCCAACGGACTGTAGCTTTGAATATGCCGAAAACATTTTCTGTGATAACCTAGGTGCTCTTGTACAACAGGCTAAAAGCTTAGATACGGTTGTGGTTGCTGGTGACATGAATGCTCAGGTGGATAGACTAATCACTTCGGAGGCCCGATCGGGTAGTCGTCTTGGCTTGGACACGATACACGCACAACGGAGATCGCCTGCTTCATATGCGTTTCGACCACAGACTGTTCGTTTGCAGTACTGATTTCCGGAGCAGCTTGACAATGTAGTGCCCACAAACGAATCACCCGGAATCCTAATAGACCTCATCGCCGTCAGTTACCGGTGGCGAGGGTAGGTCACTGCTTGCCGCTCTCTCTCGAATACCAGAGTGGACTTGGACCATTCACTTGCCCGCTGTCAATTTTCATTGTAGTTTTCAGGTCTACGCAAAACACGCACACCTTGTTTAGCCACTGAGGAGCTTGTGGGCCCAGAAATCAAACCAACCTATCAGAAACGCAACCACGTCTCAACCCTGATTCATCATATGATGCCAGGTGGAACCGAATGTCCCTGGAGACCGAGAAGCTTGACGGACTCGAAATGCCCAACAACTTGTATATTTGGAAAATGCTAGAAACGTCCGCAGGCTTTTCCACTGGATTCGTCCGACTTAGCCTCGGAATTCCTTTGTCTGCAGCGAAGCACCAGTGTCAAACACTGATACCGTGCTGTCCTTGATGATGACCTCTAATCTGCGAAAATATCAGGGATCGAAATGGCCCTCTGAATTCCAGCAAATAAGACTGTGTTGCGCACTCGAATGATCGAGCCTGAAATAGTGAACGAGAATTGCCGAATGATAGGCTTTAATCTTCCAACAATTTCATTAAATCAGCTAAAGCATTAGTAGACAGTTAGTCTAACGAGTAGCAAGTAACCAGTTTTACACAACATTAGTATATAACAGTTTGGAGCTCTTTACACACCCTATACTGTTCATCTGATGCGGTGTTAGTGTTAGGGATGAATTGATACGCGAATCGGCAGGTCCAGGAGGCCTCTAACCATTCACTTTCTGGTGTCAAAAAAGTATCATTCCGTCTCGATGATTCTTTGTATCAGAATACGGCACAGACCGCAGTGCACTGTTCCGTCTTCGTGAGGTGTGGCTTGTACCATTTGAGGATTTGAGGAGTTTCCAGTTTTGCTGGTCGATGCTTCTGAGTTGTCTTTGAAGTAGGCTGGGGCAAACAAATTAGTAGTATTCGATAATGCTATAACGTTGTGACTTCCACCACAAACGCCGATGGGTTGACCATGTGCTACCCCTCCCGAAGTTGTCGTCTACCAATAAGAGTTTTATTTTTCGTGATGAAATAGTAGTAGCTTAAATCAACTGGCGGACGGCATGATTTTGAATGTGAAAACGAGTAGGATTACTGGAAGTTTTAGTGCTACGAGCCAGCTGTTCAATCATTCATTTGATGTGGGTCAGGTTTAACGTTAATGCTGATTTGCCACTTGAGGTGATGTTCAAAGTTAATAATGAATACCGATTGAGAAATCAGATCAATTTCGGTGACCCACGTAGTTTTCAAGGTGTTGAGACGAACTTTCAATGGATCAGCAGCATGGTTTTCGGCAGAGTCGGTCACGCGCTGCCAACTCGCCGAGAGTCAGCCAGTTCTGAGTGTAGAACTTTGTTTACTTGTAATGTGGTATGGCCTTTGAAAAGGCTTCACGTCTATGCTACATGTGAAAATGGCCCTCCATGTTGCCTGTGACACAGTGGAACGCCACGGAGGACGTGGGGCACGCTGTACAAGTGATAACCAATGAAAACATCTCGGGCGACACAGGTCATCATTTCAGTACTTCGTGGCTTTGTTTCAGCACTTAATCCTTGAAAACACCTTGAACTCTGTGACTATTTATATGCGAACGAATATGAGTTGTGGAAGTTTATGCTGGATGACGAAGTCAATATGATGTGAAAACCGCTGGATTGGTCGACACCCTATTAGCCGTGGTTATTACGATATCCTTCCAATGAATTAGCTCAATTTAGCAGAGTTCCATCCTGTGGGTTTACATCCTTCATGACTTGATCTGGGTGTGCTTGTTACTCACGGTTTCAAGACAGGTAATGTTCCAACAAAAAGAGCGTAACCAAATGGCTGAGTGGTGTGGCAACTAGGATGATCGTCCGGTAAAATGAGCCAGAAAATCTTAGTTCCTTCGCAAAATGCACTCTCTTGCAAACTACTTTGGTCTAAGCTTCAGTGTATTTTGCGAGTTGCCTACAGTTTGGCGTCTACTGAGAACATAAGGTTGACTGCAACTCGGTAAGCCCCAAGAGGGGCGAAAGCGACCATGGCCTCTCGGAGGGTTTTCAGCAACCTAATGGGTGGTATTTCCCATCAAGGTTTTATTTCCTTATTCCTCTGCACCTGTCAGACCTCTTCCGGATTATGAAGAAACTACCTTTGTGCACTGATGAAACGGGAAGTTCTGCTGCTGGGACAGGCTCAACATTCGGGTGGCGAAAGCGGATTCATGGTCTCGGACATTCGTACATTCAGTCTGACTGTAAAGATTAACCGAACCACACCCCCCCCTGGTCGACACCCTATTAGCCGTGGTTATTACGATATCCTTCCAATGAATTAGCTCAATTTAGCAGAGTTCCATCCTGTGGGTTTACATCCTTCATGACTTGATCTGGGTGTGCTTGTTACTCACGGTTTCAAGACAGGTAATGTTCCAACAAAAAGAGCGTAACCAAATGGCTGAGTGGTGTGGCAACTAGGATGATCGTCCGGTAAAATGAGCCAGAAAATCTTAGTTCCTTCGCAAAATGCACTCTCTTGCAAACTACTTTGGTCTAAGCTTCAGTGTATTTTGCGAGTTGCCTACAGTTTGGCGTCTACTGAGAACATAAGGTTGACTGCAACTCGGTAAGCCCCAAGAGGGGCGAAAGCGACCATGGCCTCTCGGAGGGTTTTCAGCAACCTAATGGGTGGTATTTCCCATCAAGGCTTTATTTCCTTATTCCTCTGCACCTGTCAGACCTCTTCCGGATTATGAAGAAACTACCTTTGCGCACTGATGAAACGAGAAGTTCTGCTGCTGGAACAGACTCAACATTCGGGTGGTGAAAGTAGATTCATGGTCCCGGACATTCGTACATTCAGTCTGACTGTAAAGATTAACAGTACCCTCCCCCCCCCGGACAATGGACGATAAATGGCTAGGCTGTTCTACACTTTGCAGCTGCTGCGCGGGGAATTAGGCGAGTTGAAATGGTTATTTACCGCGTGGACGTAATAGTCTTTGGACATCAGCTGAAGCCATATACTGACAGAAGACTACCTCAAAATATTGCGCTCCCTTTCTCGATGAGGAATTCCATCCCCACACAATCTATCGAGCAGGTTAATATTCAGGATACTTTCATGGACGTAATTTTGGACATCAGCTGAAGCCATATACTGACAGAAGACTACCTCAAAATATTGCGCTCCCTTTCTCGATGAGGAATTCCATCCATCCACAATCTATCGAGCAGGTTAATATTCAGGATACTTTCAAGAAGAAAAAACCGGACAAATTTGGCATATAAAAGACTGAGAGAGGCTGTTCTCTTTGCTAGTCTACAGAGTCCTCCCAGAAGCTACTGAGCCACATGAAAGTTCTTCCAGTCACCTTAGTGGGAAGAGATATAGTCAAACGCTACCGTCCGTG
>NW_008751962.1:582099-591339 GCF_000715545.1 Opisthorchis viverrini
CCGCCCCCCCCCCCCCCCCCCCCGGACAATGGACGATAAATGGCTAGGCTGTTCTACACTTTGCAGCTGCTGCGCGGGGAATTAGGCGAGTTGAAATGGTTATTTACCGCGTGGACGTAATAGTCTTTGGACATCAGCTGAAGCCATATACTGACAGAAGACTACCTCAAAATATTGCGCTCCCTTTCTCGATGAGGAATTCCATCCCCACACAATCTATCGAGCAGGTTAATATTCAGGATACTTTCAAGAAGAAAAAACCGGACAAATGTGGCATATAAAAGACTGAGAGAGGCTGTTCTCTTTGCTAGTCTACAGAGTCCTCCCAGAAGCTACTGAGCCACATGAAAGTTCTTCCAGTCACCTTAGTGGGAAGAGATATAGTCAAACGCTATCGTCCGTGCAATAAAACCCTCGAATCAGTACTCCTGATTGGCTGATCGAAATATACTCCAACGAACCACGATCCCTGTCCAGTTGTGCCACTACAGAACTTATGGAGTTTGTATGAACACCACGCTGGTCTGTGCAGTGCTGCTCTGGTGGTAGTATCCTGGTTAGCCAACAGTGAACTCGAACTTTGCTTTTATCAGAGCACTGCATATACTTGATGCTATTCGGGTGTGCATTTCAGTTATTTGGCATGCAAGGTGAACGAATACCACACCAGTCGGAACTATATTCGCCGATTGAGAGGTGACAGTCTAGTTGTGTGGGGGCGAGATGGTCTAAGTGGTTAGAGCGCGAATTTACTGACCGGAAGGTTCGTGTATCGAGCCATACCTCTGCCTCTCGACTTCCCCTGTCTAGGCTTGGGCAACTTGGCCGTATCCCAGCCCTCGTTCTTCCTTCGGGTGGCATGGTAGCTAGGCACCGAATGGGTGCTACAGCTGAACGGTGTGTCAAACTTGTGGTGATGGACACTCATCCTGTACACCAGGTTTCAAAAATGCACCTTAATGCTGAACCCTGATAAGCGCAAGACTCGAGTACAGTAAATCTTCACTTCATTTTCGACTACTCCGAACAATTGTACGAAAATAATATCGCCAAACAGTTGTCGTTTTGGTCAACTCGTGTGAAAGTATTGTCTGTAAGTTTTGCCTTGATTTTCGAATTTTTTCGTGAAGTTCACTCATTTCGATTCTCAGAAATTGCCTTGTGATCTCTGGCCCTGGAGGATCTTCATGATACGGTGCTCCCTCCGTGTACATACTACGTACCCTCTTCCCTTGTTGCGTTCGAATGCACTCGGGTGACGGACCTGTCCATTCACAGTCCAAGCGGAAGTCTTTCCTCACACCACAGTCGTTATTCAACCTACGACAATTTTATCTGAAACGAGCAAAGCTGAAAACTGCGGGTCGGGTTTCAGCCCTACTATCTGGCTTTGCTTTAGTAGCTATTATTGAGCTTGATGTAAGTTGTTTCCAGGATATTCTAATCAAATGCAGACTTCAGAAGCAGGATACAAGGCGCCGCCGGCACTTGTTGCGGTGTTCACCACGGTATCATGCCTACTTGTGGTTGTTTTAATGTTGGCCGTGATGATAAGCACTTGTATCTCGCCACACATCGAGTCCTATCTTAGTATTGCTTCTTTCGTGCCGCTTGAAGAATCGCCCCATTTCCAGCTTAAAGTGTAAGGCGCTTTTTTATCTGATATGTTCCTCAAGGTTTATCGAACTAGCCTGGATATTCAGTACAGTCATTGGCATTTTTCTCTTCTTGGCCGTAATGGTGCTTGCTTGCTGGGTGAAATTTTGGCATGCCAGCGAATCCTCGGCAATCGCAAGTGCTGCAGTCATTATCCCTTCTCTCTTTGTATTCGTTGCTCTGAGTGCTCTGTTTTACCGTACTCTTGCGACACATGCTGTTCAGCAAGCTCAACGGACGATTGAACGACTGGATCTGCGTATGGATCGGCTAGAAGCTGGTCAGCTAACCAGTACGGCACAGGTTGCCGAAGTATGACGGTCGGTGGATGAATTTGTGGAGAAGTGCAAGCATATCTTGCGAACTGCAGGTAGGCCGTTGCAGCTTGTACAAATTTTTTGCTTTGTCAGGTTCAAGGTATGAATGTTCTCATCATTTCCCTTCGAAAGAGGCCATGTCACCGTTCTACGTGAATGTCACTGGTGTTGTTCTACCAGTTGGGGGTTCGTGGCTTGTGGGAGGTGGACTAAAAAAAACCCCGAACACTTCACAGTATTGGGACTACTTCCAAAAATCATTGATGATATTTTAGGTCGCCATTACTTCATTTTCGGAGGGCGTATTTTTGTTTCTGCGCCGACTTCCAGTATTTTCATTGAATTCTGTATTTTGCACTCCCATATTTGTGCGATCCTCTCAACCATTTTACCCCAATTGTATATAATAATATAACGATCGCATTCACCACCCACGGGCTGTTGTTACTCGTATGTGATCCCTCCCCTTACTTTTCCGGATAGCGAACCCAAGGAAATATAGTACCACCGCCTGTGCACAGTTGAGTACGTCATTTCTTCGGTCGTAAAGATTTGTCTGATGCAGTATCTTCTTGGTAAATGTCCGCCTTGATTTAATTGGAAACTGAGGTCTTGTCCCTACGAATTGGGTTGTCTTTAAGATTGTCAAGAACTAGCTAAGGGGCTTTCTCTTCTTGAGAGGACTCTCCAGATGTGTTAGCTTTTTGTCTGTACATTGTTTAGATAAAGTTGAATTGTCTTGGCGGGGTAGCGACAAGTTAATTTTCTTCTGTTGTGCAGTGAAAATCAGCTCGTTCACCGCTTCTAGTGATTCGACCAGTCAACCCCTTTGCTAGTGCCGTTGAGAACCCTTTTCAGTGGTCGGATATCTATACCTACACCCGTCCAATGGCCATACCAAGTGTTAACTGGGTTGCTAATGCGTTTACTATCACGAGTTCTAATTGCGTCCTTCAGCATTTTTTCATGAGAGTGATTGCATTCTATATTTAGCAATTGGTGACTTTATTTTATCCGTGGTCGAGGAGTGTTTCTGGATGAAATTACCTCGATCGATGAGACTTTCACTAGTTGTTTGTTTGCTTACCTTATATGTGGGTGTGGGGTTTGTTGAATCATTGTCTTCGGACTATCATTATGACTGGTCCCTACCGGAGGAAGAAGCATTGGAATCAGGTTTCACTTCTATAAGCACTTATTTGCCAAACCAGGATTTGATCGTCGGTCGCCAGTTTCACGTATACCACCGACCAACAATCACTGTGTTCCTTGACTTCAAAGAGGTCTTGGACTCTTCAGTTAGGCTTGTGCTTTTACGGACAAAGAGGAATGTTGTGGAGGTCTATCCGTTCATCAGTTCGTACCATTTATTTCACCAGTTCTGGTCGTTAGGGATATTCAGTGATTCTTCCAAAAGTTTCCCTACGGCTAGTGTGGTTCACCAAGGCATCCGGAGGAATGTTAACTAACCTGGAGTATGCGAACGATGTTGTTTTGTTATCTGACGATCACTAGCCCGTGCGATTCATTCTGAATAGAATGTGGGAAGTTGTTCCTTGTTCCGATATTCGTTCTGCACCCTCAAGGTGCAAAGTTTTGCTTCGGGATCTTCAATCCTCATGTTTTTGCTCAAATTTTGAAATGAGTTTGAGATGTTGATTTGGTTGAATATCTGGCTGCTGTGTAAGCCGCACTGTGACAGATGAGGTCGTTTAACCCATTGGGAAAAGATTGCTCAGTGGTTAGAGCGCGAATTCACTGACCAGAAGGGCCGTGGTTCGAACCCGATCTCTATCTCTCAACTTCCCCTGTATGGGCTTGGACAACCTGGCAGTATTCGAGCCCTCGTGCTTCCTTTTTGTGGCATAGCAGCTAGGCACCGAAGGAGTGCTAAAGCTGAACGATTTCACCCATTAGGAGCGCCGAATAATGTTTTCCAGCTTGTGCCATTGGTAGCATCTGGAGGAAATTTTAGTGAAGCTGAATGGCGGTGCATAAGACCGCTGTGGGAGCTGTTTCACTTTCTGTTTTTGAAAATTCGTCCCTGCGATCCGGAAGCCTAAATCACCCCCAGATATCTGGTCACTGTGCCTTGTAGGAGTTAGCTGGCTACAGCAACGAAGTGGTGCTTAGGGGACCACTTGGTAGTGAAGCAGAATCACTAGAGCAGTAAATAAATCATCATGGTTGTACGTGGGCTGGGGTACTGCCAGAGCGCCCACACTGAGACAGGGGGACGATTAGAAACCCCAGCCGAAGCCCTTGGCTCAAAAGCCTGGCCGCAACACAGCGGTGTTTTTGCAAATGCAATCCAATTTTTACAGAACAAGTCAGCATACATGTTCCAACCCCCAACCTGGAGGACCAGGAGACTGTCAGACCTGTAACCATTGACAAACCTGGTATGGCAGACTGCGAGTATCACGTGGACACGCACGTGCGGCACACGTACGTGGACACACGTACGCCAGTGAAGCATCGGCGTTGAACACTGATGTGATGCTGTCGATGATGATGAAGATCCAGTCTTTTCGTGACGGGAACAGTAAATAAAGTTGTCAGACATGCCCAACCACTGTCTGTCAAAGAAGGCGCTTATTAGCGTAGAAAACTACTTGCCTATGTGTGGTGTCCCCAGATTTGTCTCACTATCACCGACGCGTATACACTAACCAGCCCTACTGGAATAAGGACGAAAATAGGAGATAAATGTTTGCGGAAGATGTACTTTACTGCTGTAGATGAACATTCGAGAACTCGGCCACTATTGGGTACTCCTGGTCTCCACCTTTGCTATATACAGCCAGCCTGTCTATCTGCGTTTGCAACTGCTTGATACATTTCCCACTACTACCTCCCTACACCATCCAATAAAAACCAGTTGATGTCACCAAATTCCTCTTTTTGTCATGAGAACTTGAAGTAATCGGTAAGCCTGTTTGCACATCGAACAGCAAATCAAGGTATCTGACAGAGGGTACTAAACTGTGTTGTCTCCTTTCACCTCATCAAAGCACTTTTCTTACTCTGTTCTTTCTAGTGTGAGGACTGGGTTTTGTGTTGGCACCTCTGGATGACTTCAATCGGAAATGCCCCTCGAGGCAGATGCTTCCTCGGAAGTAGGAATGGTATTGTCATCATAACCATGTGCTTTTTCACTTCTGTACGTGAGAGGTGACTAAGAAGCTTTCAATTCACCTTTATCTTCCCCTGAACTCGTCGGAATAGTCGATCCTATTTGTGAGAAACAAATAGGTACAATGGAGCCTGATGACTACGCAATCATGGACAGTAATTTTGCACTCTATACGTCACTTGGACATCACTCAATATGCAGAACTCAACGGATCCTTGAGAAGCATTGAATTGTGGTTCACAATGTGACTCACTAAATTTCGGATTTCCTGATTTGGTTGATTATCCGAAACTGTTATCTCATTCGCCATGTCCGGGTGAGGCCGTAGGTGGAGAATATTCTTTCTGGAGAGAGAAACTCAGCCAGGTGGACTGAGTTTTTTGCTTCGCTCTTTGGTATCTGTGTGTATGCACGCCTTGGGTAACTTGTAGAAATTATCTTCTTTATGTGTGACACTCGTTCCGCATGTCTGATGTCCTTAAGTCGACTACTGATATACAATTCTGATTAGCTCTAATCAGAACGAGACGCTAGTCCAATGGTTCCCCCCCTATGGTGTGGACTCACCGCAATAACTGTCAGAACAGAAGGAGAACTGTTCAAACTCTACAAATCCCACCACGGCCAACAACTAGTCGTCTGGACGTGTTCCTTGTTCAGGAGATTTATGTTGCTGTGGTATTTTGTTGTTCTTGTCTCAGTTTTGCTTATAGTGGTGCACTTTGCTGATCTGGGCAATTTGATTGCGAACGTTTCATCACCAATCGAGGTGACATCATCAGTGCGGGGGGCGGGAAGATGCAATTTCCAATAAGTGCTTCTCCCTTCATTGTGCTTCCTAGATCATCGCCTGTGTCGTCTGTGTGCGACACATTAGGTTTCAACACAATGCGCAGTCATCAGTATGATGGCCAGTGCCCTTAGATTCATTGGAAACTCTACGAGAATTTTCTATAGGTCCCTACCAGTTATTATTACAGCTCGCTCGGTGTCGGTGAGTCTCTGTAAGAGACAAAGATGTATCTCACTCATATGTTTAATGTTGTTGAATTTAAGGGAATTTCCTGAAAACAGTGGTTGGGGATTTCACCTTTCTTATATTGAATCCAGTGGCGAAATATCCATCCGATAGTTGCAGTGCCGTCCACCCGTATTAGAGGATATTCCTCATTCCATAAACTTCTCACTGGGAGGTTGTTATTTCTAGAAATACTGGATATGGCGTTTATATATGTACCTTCATGCAAGCTGGTTTCGCGGCGTTTTCAGTTCGCAGGAGCTGAGTCAGTTCGAACGATGAAAGGGGTTGGTTCCTCGGCCCAGATGTAAAAAATTACAGAAAAAAACTCAGGAATTTGATTCTGTGGATATCAAATTCCTTAGTTTTTTTCTAATTTTTGACATCTGGGTTCAAGGAACAAGCCTTTCATGGAGATGGTTAGAGCGCAAATTTACTGACCGGAAGGTCCGATCTCTGCCTCTCGACTTTCCCTGTCTAGGCTTGGGGAACCTGGCGGTATCCAAGCCCTCGTGCTTCCTTCGGGTAGCATGGCGGCTAGGCACCGGAAGGGTGTTACAGCTGAGCAATTTTTTCTACGAATATTTTGTTAGAAACGTAGAATGACGAGACGATGATAAGGTGCAATGTATTCTTTGTGCAAGTAAGTTTTTTTCGAATCTGAAGTATAATGTGCCGTCAATAAGCATCCATTGGTTTCTATACTGTTTTGATATTTAAGTACGGAATCCATGATTGTCGGCACCTTCCAATGGGATGTAAACTCATTTCGCGGTAAAAATGTCATGAAAGAGCATTAGTCTGGTGGACAGAGGTCCACACTGAACAATCCATCTCGTTTCCCCGGAATTAAATGTGATATCAGGCCGTCAGATACTTGCCATGTTGTCTCCGTATGCAGAATCTATGACTGCCAAAAGGATGCAAATTCGGGTCGCCCTGATCCTCATCAGGTTTTGTTGTTTGGAGATTTCGTTCACTCGTTAGACTGAGGTGTTGTCAACTTATGGTAAATATACGATAGCTTAGTGCTCTTCCCACTCCTCGCTAATTTTTACGACTCCCAGTCCAGGTTCATCTAAACTTCGTTGAGGACCCGTCTGTAAGAACATCATACTTTTTTGAGTACTTTCCACTGTGGTATAGTCTAACGGGTGCATCAGGTGGCTTTCTCTAACCGCTTTTTTATCTGCCAGTTGATCTCCCTCAAGCTGTAGTCGGCCAAGTAAGTAATTAGGGGGCATGAGTGAACTTTCACCAAGTCGAGAGGGCATTTCGGAAAATTTTGACGATCTATAGATTTGTTGCTGGGCATCTCTTGTGGATCCATGCAATGTTGATTTGGCAAAAGTCTCAATGTGATCCTTGTGGTGATAAGCACATACTCAGCCCATTATAATCATTCCTAGATGCCCACCCCTCCAGACAATCATTCGCTGCTTCTGTCACTCCGAATTTGGCACGGAAGACAGTGCTCCCTTGGACAACCGATGGTTCAGCACGCGCAATACATGGCCCAACCAACGTAGTTTCTGGCGCTGGATCGTATTTCGAATCCTGTAGGCGCGCGTGAGTATTCAGTGTTTACAGCACCCACTGATGTAAGACAAGACCACCCTTTCTCACCATTCCCATTCAACTTTGTTATTGACATGCTACCTCCCTCTGCAACCTGGCGGATCGAAATACCCTCAGGGTGTTTGCTCAAAAACGTTGAGCGTGCGGACGACACCGGTTCCCACGTTGCAAATCCTTGGAAGATACACATCACTGGAAAATTTGGGTGCCTTAATTCGATGTAAACGGGACCACGGATCTGGGAAGCTCAACGAGCTAATGAACACTAAACTGGCTTACAAGTCTTGATTCAACCTTCGCTACGCCTGTGTTGACACGCTTCAAATACAGTTAGTCCCTTTGTAGAGAAACGTTCACACAAAAGAATGACCAACCTTGGTTCCACTGTTTTACAAGCACTGCATCTTTGGGACTGTTTTTGTCGCCTAAACTGGGCAATGACTGCACCATAACCTAGTTATTTTCCGACCAGAATACCGAGGATGGTTGTAGATTTGCTCAGGCAACATCCACTGAGTGAATTGGTTCGACCCCAATCGAGAATCGATAGACAACCAGCTTCATTCACCAATTTGCTGGTTTGTTGATACGGTTGTCCCTCTCCGGGGCGAGATGGTCCAAGTGGTTAGAGCGCGAATTTACTGACCGGAAGGTCCGATCTCTGCCTCTCTTGACTTCCCCTGTCTAGGCTTGGGTAACCTGGCAGTATCCCAGCCCTCGTGCAACCTTCGGGTGGCATGGCAGTTAGGCACCTGAACGGTGCTACAACTGAACGTTTTTTTCTTTCCCCTAGTCGGTTTTTTGAAGAGGCTGATTAAAGTGCTTTCCTCTCAGTGGTGGTCCTCCCCCAGGATAAACCGACAAAAATTTGTTTGGAAATATGGACCCAAGTATACTTGGCTGTGTTGTATTCTGGTTGGTTACTCCAGAATTCATCAAGTCCCTCCATCCTAACAGAACTATTCTTCTGGGACAATGGCTCTTTGGGTAGCTCCAGTGTTACGTCACCCCTGAACGGCTTGCAGTGGTTATTGCCCTTGAAATTCTACCCTATTCTACTGCATAAATGGCCCCAGTTCTTTATCGCTTTGAATACTTCCATGAGGTTCATTCCAACAGAAATCAACAGAAATCGAACCCACCACGTGCCTGATACCATCGGTTTGTGGTAGGCGCAAATGATTATCGGTTGGTGTATGAGAATAAGTGCATATTAGCGCGTGTCATTTTTCGAAAGAAAGACCTCGACTGAACAAACCTCGTTGTTGAACGCAAGCTCTCACATATTTGTGACAAGCGCATTCCTGTGAAATGGAATCCGATTTCAACGTTTGACAGTGAGCAGGCAAATGTCGTAGTTAGGCGGGTTGGCGATAGGCAAGCACTTTTTCATGAAGGCCGATTGTAACTTCTCATTTCGATGATCTCTGATGGGCAGTATTCTGGTGTTGCGACCGTGCCGATCAACGAGCTTTACTTTATTTGTTCGCTTTCCGACCGATAAACTTACTCCGGAAGAGCTGAACATATCCATC
>NW_008751962.1:592830-595816 GCF_000715545.1 Opisthorchis viverrini
CCTTCCCAATTCACCCACTTAACAGTCCACCTACAGTGCTGTATTTATGTATTAATTTATCAGCTTCCGCCTTCAATGCCCAGCTACCTACCCCACCTCCACGAATTATCGGTGAACGAAACTGTGGCATCTACAACCACTGTACGACAAGCACACGGTTATTACAGCTGACAATGTTGATGATGATGATGATGACGCACGTGGCAAGGCCTGCAGACCATCATCTCGGGAGTTAAATTTTTATGTAAGTAGACTAAAATATACTCAGCCAGGTTGTGATTAGCCACTGCCGCTTTGGAAGCTGCGTTCGGCCTGAGTTTCGAGACAATAACGCACACAGAATTCACATGTTTTGTGAAAGGAATTGTGCTCAGATTATCAGTACTCTTTAGGCCCTCAGTAAATCTCCTTATTCCAGTTTAAGCTGACTAATATCTGACAGACGTAACATGCTACTCATAAAGCTGCTGAAAACTACTGGGTAGCCCATGACCGGTTTCACCGTTCTTGCGCCTTCTGTGAGAACCAATTTGGTGTACAAGTGAGTGTAGTTGGGCTATCAACTTTTTCCGAAGATACTTTTTAGCTCCATATAAGCCATACAACGACTGTTGGAGGTCAGCCTTATCTTCGTGAAATCCCAGCCGATTTCACCCATCATACAAATTAATTTTTATGAGTTCCCTTCTCAGAGAGAGACGGCAAACCACTTAGGCTTTTAGTTTTACAGTCATCATTGTGAATAAATCGATAAAAGTTAATGTAACGAATTCCTCAACGACTTTATGATTTCTCGGGGCGGGATAGCTCAGTGTTTAGAGAGCGGTTAGAGACCTGAAGGTCCGCGTTTCGAACCCGACCTCTGCCTCTCGACTTCCGCTGTCTAGGTTTGGATAACCCGGTACTATCCCGGCCGTCGTGCTTCCTTCTGGTGGCATGGCAGGAACCGGAAGAGTGCTACAGCTGAACGAATTTTTTTTGATTTCTCAATGTGTTATCCGACTGTCCGCTTCCACTTTGTATTGCAGGTGGTGACGCACCTGCCTCGTTCGCTCTTGAGTTGCTCACGGTTGCTTTCAGGCGATGTCGTCACATGACTTTTTCGACTTTGTGATCGTCGGTGGGGGCATCGCTGGTGTGGTTTGCGCAGAAACACTGTGTGAGCTGATTCGACCAAGTCGCTTTGGTGGTGGACAGTCCAAGGGTTACGATGCTCGGGTTGCCCTCGTTTCTGCTACGCCGACAGTGAAAACAACGGTTAATTTGCGACGAATTACAAACATGATTGAATCATTTGATGTTTCTGAAGCCTCGGCCAATGTGTGGTCCGAGACATGGCCTGGGACCTTGGAAATTTTCTGCGATACTGTAAGACGACTAGAGTAAGTTCTTGGTTGGTCTTTTCAGACGCTCAGCAGTTTTCCTTTTGTTATCTGCTTTTGTCCTGTGGGACAGAAATACGATGATGATGATGATGGCGTAGTTTCTGTTTATAAACACCATTTCTGGTAGACTATCTTGCATGCATCGCTGGATTTTCAAGCTTTGAACTACTGTATTGGCTTAGACGTACAATCCACGCCACCGCCCGAGTTGTTCCGCTTCAGTCGCTCTTTGGGGTTTTCTCGTTTACCGTAAATTCTCTTCTCCATGACTTCCGCTTCTCTGAGACGCTTCCGTTCTCTCCCTGGTTAGAGTCATGCCACTGATCTCTGTGGCTTTTGTTCCCAGCGTGGTGGATGGCGCAATGGCTCAGTGGTTAGAGTGCGAATTTACTGACTGAGTTCGAACCCGACCTCCGCCTCTCGACTTCCCCTTCCTAGGCTTTAGCCATCTGGCCCTATACAATCTCTTGTGCTTCCTTCTGGTGCCATGGCAGTTAGGCACCGAACGGGTGCTACAGCTGAACATGGTGGATCAGCTCTGTAGTGTTCGAATGGCTGATAGAACATAAAAACCAGACCCATTAGGGACGGATGATCGACGACTATGTGCCTTAGTCGAAAGATTGCCTTCGAAAGATTCGCAGAGCTGCCACCCTCTCGTGAACGACGAAATCGGTCATCCCAATAACAGAGCTTGGATAACTCCAGTTATAGTTCAACTAGATATTTGTGGTGTCTTATGTTGCTTTATCATTAGCAACGTTAGTAAACCATGTCGTATTTCGGCAACGTCTCGTCGTACACATGTGGGTACGATCTGTCTTCCAACTTACTCACTTCATCAGTGATTATTCTCGTTTTCCAAGTTCTCTGTACTAGACTTGAGACAGTTGGCAACGTTGCTATTTGGCCGTTTGTTCCTTATGTGCACATGCCGGTTTTTCATGCCCATCACGAACTTACAATGAGCGGACCGTTATAATGGAACCACAAATGACCTCTAGACTTAGCGTTAAGGTGAATATGAATATCCGTGCGGCCGTGGTGATGGCAGGTATAGCTACCAGTGAGAGGAGGAGGGCCTTCGCTGCGGCGTTATTTATTAGAAAATGCCAACTGACCAGTTACAGACCATTGGGCAGGAAGCAAAACTCTCATTTGCATCTTATTTACAAAAACTGGACATCCATCTTCTCCTGAACGCGTATTCTTGAACTTTCCTGGATATTCACTGACTCCAGTCATTCATTGCTCAAATCCAAGCAAATGCTACAAAGCGGCTCCATAAATTTCGCAACAGATCTCCCTTTTCAAGAGACGCAACGTGGATTTACAAGAACAAAACATACTACTCGCATGCTTCCCCATCGGTAGTATCACTGTCACAAACCTTCAGCCTTCAAAGCTCGTTCGCATGCCATCGACTTTCATTTACCTCCGTCAGGTCGGCTTTGGCAGCGGGTCTACTCGGCCGCTCTTCGGGTGTATCATGCCACTTGCGAAGCTGTGTCCCATTCACTACTTTCGATCCCCGACCATCTTGAATGGTAAAGACGTTCCCCCGGCGGTTGGTGACGACAAACGGCCCTTGCCATCGACTG
>NW_008751962.1:596514-612469 GCF_000715545.1 Opisthorchis viverrini
TGAATGGTATAGACGTTCCCCCGGCGGTCGGTGACGACAAACGGCCCTTGCCATCGACTGCCCAGCTTCCGCCACCCCAGTCCACTCCTTCCAGGATTCTGGTGATCCTTCCACTTGACCTTCGTGCCTATGGGGATTGTTCGTGCCTTTCTACCTGCCGTTTTCTGACTAGTCCTTTCTAGAACGGTGGTCAAGTTTTCTCGAGCTCTCCTTCTTTCTTCCTCTATCTGCTCCGGAGACAAGCGTGTTGCCGTTGTATATTACTGATTAGGCGTGCGAGTAGCCTGTGGTCTGGTTTCCAAGCTGCCCACTTCATTTGATGGAAGGTGAACATTACTACGAAACTTATGGAGCGGTTCTGCAGTGTTCGTTCATTATTGTTCAATATTCAGTGAACTTCCAAGAAATTTCAAGATGACACTTGAGAATGCTCACTTTTCAAAAACTCTCTGCGGACGAGATGTTTACTGTCATGTCTAACGGCTTGTAATCGCTTTAGTTCTTGTTTGCTAAAGTTGGTGGGCTGTTTTCTTCACCCAAGCCTACGTCAAGGTCCTTAGCGAGCGTGATGTTTTCGCAATCTGAGTGGACGTCAAACGAATGTGAAACGTGGCCTTTTTGATCCGTGTACGTGTTTTCCAGACACATGCGCCTGACGGCGGCTGTTGAACAACTAAATGGTGGTATTGCTTGTCAATTTGCTGACTGGAGGGTCCGTGATTCGAACCCGACCTCTGTCCCCCGACTTCCCCTGTCTAGGATTGAGCAACCTTGTTCTTCTTTGTAATGTACTACTCATAAGGTTGCTGAAAATCCGTCGACAGCCCACGACCGGTTTCGCCCTTTTTGGGGCTCATCAGGTAGGCGCAGTCCCCGGTTAAGTGGTTAGAGCGTTACTGACCGGATGGTCCGTGGTTCGAACCTACCCTCTTTTTTTCGACCTCCCCTGACTGGGCTTGAGCAACCCTGTGTATTCGCTAACCTTGTTCTTCCTTTGGGTGGCATGGAAGCTAGACACCTAAGGGATGTTTCACGGCTTGTCAAGCAACGCACAAGTATCCTGACGTGTTGGCTGAAATGTGTAGATGATGGTGCTGGCTGTTGTAGATGGGTTACTTCTTATGATCGCCGCAATCTTAAGGACCACATACTTTTCACCCAACTTTTGAGATGCTAATGGTTGACATTCCGTTCCAGGAAAGAGCACAATGGCAGATTCGGTTGCGTGTGAATTTAGTCAGCCTGTTGGTAACCGTTCCAAACCATCTCATTTTACATCCTATGTACGTGATTTTCAGCCCCTTGGTGCACTCTACTCTAGAGGCAGGATACTGTGTGGGTTTCGATGAGAGAATGGAGGCGGTGATTTACCGACCCAAACTGCCGTCTTGTTGATTATGAGTTTGTTCTAGAGTCCAATGAGATTCGTTTTTCTATAGTTTGCGGTCACCGTTTACTGAACGACCATTTATCGCGTACCTCAATCAAAACACATAAAGTCTTTGTGCCAATATTTTTCTCTAGTATTTCCAGTAGATTTGAAGACCGATAGTAAAACAGAAAATAACGTGAACTGTACGTACGTTTGCGCTAAAATGTCGATATAACTGTTATGTGCAAGTTGCTGTTTAGGAGAAGACATCAGCGGACGGATATTGGCTGTTTTTCGAACGCTGATGAAGTGCGATCGTACACTCTCTACCTGTTTGGCTTGGTCGGGTCCGCAAGCCTAACATCACGTGCTTTTGCCAACTTTTACGCATCACCCCTGATTTACTGCGATGGCTGTTTTGTATAGACAGTTTACCATTTTGCGGATGCAGGTCACGAGTTAATGGCATAAATTACTAAGTGTAGCCTAAGTGTAGCAAAGACAAGTATTGTATTTTCGTAAAGGAAACTACTCACAAAGTTGCTGAAAACTCGTCGATAGCCCACGACCCACACTCTTCTTGGAGCTCATCAGGTGGGCACAGTCCCTGAGTTTCCGTCAACCTTGTAAAAGAGAGATTCAGTTGAGTCTCTCGTGAAGACCAAATTGATTTGCCAATGAGTGTATTTCTCGAAAACAGTCCAATTTTGGTTCAAGTAGAACATAAGATTGACGGAAACTCAGGGACTGCGTCTAACTGATGAGCCCCAAGAAGGGCGAAACCCGTCGTGAGCTGTCGAAGATTTTTCAGCAGCCTTGTGAGTAGCTTCCCTTATGGAAATATACTGCGATATCTCGAATATCGTGTCAACTGAATCATGAGGCGGCCTGTGTGCAGCACATTCAGTTGTAGAATATCATAAGCAGGAGATTCAATTGAGTCTCTCGTGAAAACCAAATGGATTTGCAAATGAGTGTATTTCTCAAGTATTGTATATTGGTTTCTGGGGCTTCACAATTATTTTATACAAGAGTTGCCATCACCCGTCACAAAGGTGATTCTTGGACATAGCAGGCGGAAAGCAAGTCAGCGAACCCAGCGAATTCTGAAGTAGTGCTGGTTCTCGTTGGAACGGAATGCCTTCAAAAAATCTGATTACTTTAGGTTTTCTGGAGGTGGCCTTTGATAGTGAATTTTCTCTCCTCGTGAGCTCGAGATGGCCCTGTGGTTAAGGCGAGATCCCATTGACGGTAAAGTCCGTGATTCGAACCCAACTCCAGCATTTGGACTGCTCCTATCTGGGCTTGGGTGGCATGGCAGCTAGACACTGAAGGATGTTACGGCCGAATTTTTATTAATATTAATATTAATATTGTTACTATTGCCAGAGGTATTGCCAGAGGTATCATTAGGAGGGTGTTGTGGCGATAGACTGAGTGCATTGCAAGTGGATTTGTTCGACTTGAATTGGTGGTGTCCGAACACCACCACACGTGATCAATTTCTCTTCCTTCGCCGTATGGCCGCACTAGGAGGTGACTCAGAACGGCACAAGCCGTTGGCCCATCAAACCGATTGGTTCCCCAATGCGAGACCTCACCCAAGTTATGTTGTTGCTTACTTTGTCTCAGGTGATGCTTTTGAGAAAGCACAGCTTCTTTTCGGTTGATTTAGTTACTCCGCATCTGGTACCAGTCGGTGGTTGCACCCACGGCAGTGTACGCTGGAATTTTCGAAATAAGTAACCTATACCAAGAATTTGATAGTCGATTGGAAAGGGATGTCAGCTGTAGCACTATTTCGGCGCCTAGCTGCCGTGCTAGACGAAGGAGGCACGAGGGCTGGGATACTACCGGGTCGCCCAAGCCCAGACAGGGCAAGTCGAGAGGCAGAGTTCGGGTTTGAACCGCGGACCTTCAGGTCAGTGAATTCGCGCTCTAACCACTTGGTCCAACTCGCCTCTGTTGTGTTGTGCGGTGGCCGAGCTATGGGGTTACGCCTGCACTGCGTCTGTCAGACTATGCGATAGGGAGAAGACAGAGAACTGCGGACACGGCTGTATTGCCAGGACAAAATGTACAGAGCGTCTGCGTAAATATATAGGATGACTACTTGGCCAAATATGGTCGTTCACCTGTTCGCTCCGTACAGCCAATGATGGTGGTTCGGTCGTGAACGGTCTCAGGCCCAGTACGCTGGTCGTGTGTTGCTAAGCCATGTTAGGTGGGAGCCGCCAAATCACCTACTTTCCGGACGCGTCGTACCGATGGTGACCTTGGGGATGCGTCACTCTCTGCACGTGTGTTTTTACTTCTGTCTGGGCGCGCCCTGACAGCCTCCGACTGATATTCTCCAGCTTCGTGATCCCGGTTTCCTTGTTTCCTTTGTTACAGTTTGTGTTTTGGACGTGCTGATAATCCATGTAAGTAGCAGATTTTCAACGAGTTAACGGGAAAAGACTCTCAGCTTGGAAGGGAGATTCTACTCGTGCTGAAGTCCACCAAAAACATCTCACACCGAATAGACTATGACTCAATATTGTCGGGAAAATTTGCAGTCCTATGCTCTTGAAGTAGCTCTTGAAGTTGTGTAGGTGACATTAAGCATGGATAATTCATGTGGATGTCATCCCTCCTGGTGTAACGGTGATACTACTGATGGGGGAGGCATGCGAGTAGTATGTTCAAGGGAAGATGGATGTTCAGTTTTTGTAAACAAGATACATACGAGAGTTTTGCTTCTCTATTCGATAGTCTGTAACTTATCAGTTGGCATTTTGTAATAAATACTTCGCGGCGAAGGCCTTCTTCCTTTCATTGGTATGTTTACTACGAAGGGAGTTTGCGCCTTGGAATGAAATCACCTTGGGCTTCATCCTGCCGGTCAACACCGTCATTCTACCTCTGTTCGTGCACTTTAATGCAGTGCATTCCTCATTTAGAGATGTCCTTTCCAGTCATATTGAGGAATCCGGGGTTGCACAGCCCTCTTTCAATCTGGGGATCTTTATTAGTTCAGATAAGCTTGATTGATGAGATCACGCATACCGCCGTCCGCATTCTTTACTCGAGTACGTCACCAGTGGCGCCACTACTTCTACGGGTTTCCTCCAGAGCTTAAGTATAAATAGTTTTTATTGTATAGCAAGGAGACTCAGTCTTCCTAGGTAGAAGGTTTGAAGCCCTTGAAGCTTTTGATGACAGTTTTCGCAGAACCGTGAGTTGAGTCGTCAAAAGCATCATTGGCTTCACTTGCTGTGCGTCCAAACCATTGTTTGCTGAGAAGACCCCTATTTCCTTTGTTCAGTTTCGTGGGGCGTAGTACGGGGCAGACAAACGGCGAACTACAATGACGAGATGAAGAAAATTAATTCTTAGGACGACGGTGTGACCTTGAACTTGCTGTGGACTTGGCTCTCAGATGCCCCCAAAGGCTATTTTTATCCACTTTGTATCCAGGCTGCGGAGTTTAAATGATTTCGCTCCATTCCACCACTGCTTTTTCATCGACCTTCATTGTTGATGAGTAGTACGTTCGAATAGCTTGATTGATTATTGAATAGTATTAAAAAACATTGGAACTGTGTTGCCACCAGTTCTATCTGTGCTGCCCAAATCTATGGTAACTAATTGTGTGCGTGACACTGTGATGTTATTCTTTCTTCCACTTGTTTTCAAACTTGCCGCTTATCACAGCCCAACTGCACACCTCATCTATCTTGAAGAGCGAGGTCCTGACAGTCCAATCCGCTACGGGCGTTTGTGTCTAACCACTGGGGCAGTTCCTCGTTTGATTGCGAAAGAGAACCCTTTCGTTATTGGCCTACGGGATACGGAGAGTTTGGCTGCGTTCCAAACACGTTTACGAGGTTTGTTTTTAGATAATACTTTCGTCTCCAAAAAGACCTCATTATGTTTGCTTTGATTGCAAAATGCCGTGTTGCTTTAAGACGATGCTTATTTTATCATCCAGTACAACATCTGTCCATCGGGTCTCCAATTTTGTAGACAGGAAACATTCTTGTGGTGTGTAAAAACCGTTACAATACATATCAACTGCAATGGTTCGGGCACGTACCTCGCAAATAGAATGGTTGGCCTATGAAGCATGTCCTCAACATGTACCCTCGTCGGGTTGGCGTTGTTTCCAAGACTAGGAGTTGGATGTCTGATTGTTCCCAATCAAATCCGACATCTTTCATCTTCGCCTGCAGTCCATGCGCGTTGTCCAACTGGGTCGCCATCTGTGAAGATGGTCCTGCATATCTACGGGCATGTGTAGCTTCATATCCCTTGTGCCGGTTTGTCTCTCGACAAGAGTCCGCCTCAATAATCTAAGTAAGCGAGTACCCATGGAGTACCGGTGAGACCGAACAACAAAGCTTTGTGTGCACTCACTACGGTTTGGCTTTTTTGGATGAGCTACGTTGAACAGCCGTGTGCCACAATATTCCTGGATCACTCACACCAATACAGCTCTTGAGTTTATCACAGAGCGTGATTTTGATAGATTTGTAAAACGGTTGCTTAACTGCCCAATGTGAATGAATGCTACTATCGACTTGGTTTAGAAAGCTCACATTCAGAGCGGCAGAGGGTGCTATCTAGTGTGTGCACCTGACGTGCAAGGCTCCACCAATCGGGTACTCTGTTTTCACGCAGGTGATGGATTGGAAGAGCAGTAAACAAACTTAACAAAAACTGGACTACGTTGTTCGTATATTCTTTGATGTCGTCCTGTTACAATCGTAGTTAAGTCAGTAAGCCATTTCCGTACCTAGAAGTACCGTGCGTCCAACAAGAAACTGATCGTATATGTCATTGTCGAACTTGGCCAAGGTACGGAGAACACGGATCCTTTTTGCCCAATTGGGCAATGTGGTGAGTTTATCTCCAGCTGTATGTGATCATTTTTATGTCGTGGAACCCCATAAATTCGCGTGACACTACTAGCTTATTGGTCATTGTCTCTTTGTTTCAGATACTCGTCGAATGGTGTTAGTTGGTAATGGTGGTATCGCAACAGAAATAGCCCATGAAGTGACCGGATGTCAGATCGTATGGGCTATAAAAGATAACAGTATAAGTACACCATTTTTGGATCCAGCAGCTGCCAAATTTCTCCTCTGTGCACGTGAATTGGCGCGATCATCTGAAGGCTCACCGGAACCGAGTGATGGCCCTTCAAAAGCTGGTGATGGTCTCGGCGCCGTTCAAATTCGTCGCATGCGGTATGTTGTGGATGACAGGAACGCGCAACAACAAGAATTGGTTCTGGTCCCAGCGACACGTGAGGGGAACGAATCCGCCCAGGCAAACCCACCAACCACATTTGGAGCAGCATTGGGTCCTGATTGGGCTCATGGGCGAACGTTACGTGGTTGCTTGTCGGGGAACAATGACAACCGCCTTTTGCGAGTGAGTGAAAGTGTTAATCAAATCACATGCCTTCCAAATGACGGAGCGATCTCTCACTAAGCGATTTTCCTTAGATGTGGTCTGTCCCTGCACTGGGGGCTTCCTCATGTATACCGGAAATTGTGTAGACTGATTATGTGATCAGAGTCGGAGAAATAATGAGATTTGCATTGATTTCTGAAGTCGCGAAGCGGCTTTTTGAACTTTTTTGGTAGCTGTTATGCAAACTCATTCTTTCGACACCCACTGCATCCGCAAATCCGCTTGATTTAAAAATGATTGATGAAAGTGATGTCAACATTGTTTGAGTGGTAGCTAAAATGCTCACCATTGTTGTCAACATTCGCTTTTATCATTCTCCGACCTTCGAAGTTGTTTTAGTTCTGATTGTAGTGTGACAGACGAGTTCCATACACCAGTTCCCAAGTATCGTTTTGTGTGTGCTACTTTGAGACACCTATGGCCGTATGTCTTCACATCTCAAGGGACATGCGTATCATCCTACAGTACGGGCTGTTTTGTTTTTAAATGACTGTGAGACGTTGCCTCTGGGAGCACCGGCACTTAGACATGCTGAAGGCTTCGACAATCGTTATCTCAGAACCTTAGGTGATGTAGTCGGGTTTCGATGAATCCATCGTTTGCCGAAAAGAGTGCTGTTTTCCGTACCTATTCAGGGTGTTGGAAGCGGAACGCTCCTCACCCTTGATCGGACAAAGTGGCTTAAAAAAGAGATTACAGAAAGTGTGGGTGCTAATCACCTTCCAGAATGGGGTGTATGTGATTGCGATTATGCAAGATGTGACATTTTCTATCTAGATTGTCTGAGTGAGTATCTGGAGGTGTAGGTACTTCGAAATGATTGTGTTAGACGATCACTAAGCCTCCATCAACCTTTATGCTCATCTGAACAATAAGATTGTATCATCATCATCATTCTCAGCTGTAATAACCGCGTACTTGTCGTACAGTGGTTGTAGCTGCTACAGTTTCGTTCACCGATTATTCGTGGAGGTTGGGTAGGTAGCTGCGCATTGGAGGCGGGAGCTGATAAATTAATGCATAAATACAGCACTGTAGGTGGATTGTTAAGAGGGGGGATTGGGAAGGGAGCTATGCATTGAAGGCGATTGGCCGGATGCATTAGCGTCATTGAGGGCGCGACTGGGCCATGTCTGACAATGTCTCTAACCATTGATATGGCCCGTCTCGGGTTCCCCATCCAGGAAGACGGCAATGACCAGCGCACCCGAGTTTGCCGGTAATGGCTTTTATACTTCGCTGACCGCCTCTGGCTCACTTCCACAATAAGAGTGCAACTAAAGTGTGATCGTACAACAGCGAAGCATCAATGTTGAACGCTATGCAATCGGTGATGTTGGTGATGATTCTCCGATAGTCATAAGAGGCAATCGTTCTCCAATTAAAGATTGTAAATATGTTTTCTTGGGCCATTTCTACAATAGCTTTTGTTTGTTTGTTTGCTAAAGATCCAAATTGTTGATAGCCACGTTGATCTCTCTCTTCGACTTACTTTTACAATTTGATCTATCCCGGTCCATCCATGTGGTACATTTAGTCACCATGCTTGAAGTAACAAAGTACCGACCTGCCATTTTTTCTGCTCGATGGATCGTACTGTATGGAACCTATTCGTTAGCTCTACTTTGTGAGCAAACAGTATTTCTAGTTCGGCTGGTGGTTGATGGTAGAGACGGGATAGGTTCGCGACAAATGGCATGACAACGGGATGTTCTTCTGATTTTCTATTGAGATTACCATGGGCACCTGCAAATCTTCGGTGCCGAGTTTGGTCTACGTAATCCGTAGACCCTTCATTGAAGGGTTTCACCGTATAGTTCATCTTGAAAGAGCACACTCATAGACCTGCGTTCTCATATTATCCCTGAAGAATTCCCGAAGAGACCGTCGTGCATTAACTTCCCAAGGATGACCTACAAAGATAGACTTCTTCCGTGGATTGTCCAACGTCAACGTTCCTCATCCATTCCTTGTGGTCTCGACTCGCTGGAGGTGCGGGGGGCGGTGAGGATGATGTCCTTTATGTTGGTTGACCGATTGGAGATATGTTGTTTCTTTCTGCCATCGTGAATTTGCGTTTCCAGGACATTTCGACCCAGAATTGTGTGACCACTTATTTCTGTTGGGGATTTTCCATTTAATGGCCCTGATGATCTTATGGAAGAACAAACTGCTATGTGTACCCATATAATGGGATAATTGAAATCGTGTTACGTGCCTTGGAGGGATGACAATCGAAATGGAAACTATCCACCGACAACTGAATACCACACATTCCAGCTTAGTCCATGACCGATGGTCCCCATGTAACCCATTATAGAAGCTTGATCTGAAAGTGTGCACTGACCAGACATGAATGTTGTTCATCTGCTCTTTATCTACACGGTGATCATGGACTTTGCAAATTTAGACTTTCCTATCATCTGCCAGAATGACGAGGCCCGTCATTCAAGTGGACTTCGTTTCACATCATCATGTCACGTAAGAGGTATAGACTGATTCCGTTGCCCGATCCTTCAGGCATGCACCTTACTTGAGAGCACCTAAGGCTCTCGAAACTTTTCTTGGCTCGGTACATTAGATTATTACAATCTGGGGGACAGCTTCGTAACTGTATTGCGTATGTTCAAAAGGGAGGCTGAAAATGTGCACCTTGTACTATTTTTTGATTTCGCTCTATTCTCAGGAAAGTGCATTGCTCATCTTTAACACGCGTGCACAGATGAACAATGTTTACTCGTGGAGCGCTAGTTGTTCGAATATGTTGTAGGCTTGATACGTCGGTTCAGCTAGAGGAAAGTGCACTCGTTACCGCGTTCTTTGGTTGTTACAGTGTCATCGACGTGCCTCACGTGGCACAAGTGACGCCTCCTGAAGAGTGACTGAGAGCATTTTGAATGAACAAATGCATAGAGAGATTGTTCTTCTCTGACATGAGGTGAACATTTGTCACACACTATTTGGTTATTCGTCCGACTGGAGAAATAGTTTGATTGTTTTATATTTTCTAA
The DNA here is from genome assembly GCF_000715545.1 of Opisthorchis viverrini. Lineage (NCBI taxonomy): Eukaryota > Metazoa > Platyhelminthes > Trematoda > Opisthorchiida > Opisthorchiidae > Opisthorchis > Opisthorchis viverrini. Next base: position 606,358 of record NW_008751962.1, read on the forward strand.
CAAATGACAACCTCAGAAAACAATCCAACAAGATTACTTGCTTTGTTTTTCAACGATGACCATTCCCTGAGTCGGATTCCCAGATGCCTCACACTTTTGCGGTTACAGGCTTGGTGAACACACACTGAGTTAGAGTTCCGATTTCAGCGACGAATATTCTATGCTAGGTTTAGACTGAGCCCCTCTAAATCCGGCCTGAATTGGCCGATCTAGGTCCTCAGATGCACTCAAGACTGCGGTGCCCCGACGGGCATTTTTTGAAAGGGCCAGCGCAAGTTTCCCAAGCTCGCTTCTGGATTTTCGGGCTATGTGACCGTTGCAGTAGTTGCCTGAGACGTGGGACACTTGATGAGCATCCTCTGATCATCAGGTTGAATATTTTCGGAGCTGAATATACCGTTGGCACTATTGTCTAAAAACCTCGGGTTTATGGTTGTCTTGTACGCAGAAGTTTCACAAGGGCAAGCAAGGACTGGGCATATTGCTGCATTGAATGTCTTTGTTCGCCAGCTACCTCCATCATAAGCTGTATGAACGTGTGTTCTGCCGTGTCGACTCTCGTCAGATAATATGACAGAACCAAAGTATCGAAATCCAATGAGGCGTTCCATATCATCATCTATAAGATACTGGTAGAAATAATGGTTCAGCTGTAGCATTCTTTAGATGCATGGCTGCAGTGCTCCCCGAAAGAATCAGGAGGACTGGGCTAACGCCTGGTTTCCCAAGCCTAGACAGGAGCAATCGAGATACAAGGCTTGGGTTCGGTCAGTAAGTACGCCCCTCAACGACTCAGCTATCTCTCGCTTATCGTCTATGCGAAGGACTGTCCTTTTGGCGAAGGTTTTTGTCTTGCTGATGTCGATCGTGAATCCGATCAGTTTTTCATGAAGATGCCGAACTCAATCCGACAGGCGTCGGTTGATGGGGGATACCTAGGAAAAAAATGTTCAAAACAAAGTTATTCCGCTAGAACACTCAACATCCATCGACTCAGTCAGGTTAGTCAGTGGTTCAGGATGTCCCATCTTAAGTTGTACGATGGCTGTGAGAATTAAGAACTTTTCCTCCCCTTGGCATCGTTTTATTTTATTGTCGTACCAGGTATGGACATTGGTACCGGTGATATCGTTATCATCCGAGAACACAGCGGCACAAAAATCTGGGGGCTTGATTGGATTCGCCATTCCCACCCACCCTGTTGGGGCTGTTGGCTTATTCCCTTGTTTTTTCATCCGCTCATTCAGCGCACTATGTGAACGGATAAGGCCTTCAGTGGAAAGTGCAGTCAGGAGGAATGACAAGAACCCAATACAGCACATAATAACTCCGTCTTGGTGTGCCCCATGGGCTGTGGTTTCCAAAGGAATATTGTGTGGCGCCACGATCTTAATGAAAAGGTCATATAAAACGCGCAGCTAGCTATTTGTCCAAAGTCTTCAACCCACTGGGTACTTCTCAGTGCCCAAGGTGTTCATCCAACACTGAACAGTTTAGATCTCTTTCGAGGTAGCCGCATTCATTTGGGTAGGATAAGGCCTCGGGAACGTGCTATTTGATGAACAAATTGAAACGAATTGAAGAAAGCATCGTAGCTCTCGAGTGAACAAAGTAGAAAAGCTGTGGTTTTTGTCCTAACACCTTCCTCAAATCCACATATTCAGGATTTGAAACTGCAAATGACATTTGCTTCTTGAATATGATAACTAAAAGCCCCCTTTTTGGTTTGTAAGTGTTCCAAATCCTCGTGACAACAGTTTGTAACGTTCCCCTGATTTGTATGTGCTGCCCAATCTAACCGCTGTCCGTCAATGTTACCCAGTTGTCTAGCATTCTTTTGCCCACCAACGAATACTTTCATGACGCATACTCGCCCACATGTAACTGACGCAGTGTGCCAAGTTGATTTGCTTGCAGTGGTCCAGGCGTAGCACCTTTCGGTCAATAACTATCGTGCATTTTGGAAGGATACTGGATGGGATACTGCCAGGTTGTCAAAGACTAGTCAGGAGCAGTCGAAACGTTAGGGTTGGGTCTGATCCACGAGCCTTATGGCCGGTGTTTTCATGAGCTACCGCAAGCTCTAACTGGCCTTGATACACCACAATCTGCTGCTCGACAGGCTATTCACCAAGATATGTTGTGACGAGCCCATCCTGCTCTCTCTTCAATGTTCTGAGACCGTCATTCCAACGGGTTCAGGTGAACGGACGTGACTGTTACTCGGCGGATATGCAGTAATTGAAATTCAATCCCACTTCACACATGTCTGTTTTTATTTTGTGGGGAGATCTAGGCAGTGGGTGAACCACTATGGATTCTACGTGCCTGTTGTCCTCTGAAAGATGAAAACTTATTTTTCACAGGTTCAACACAAATTAAGCAGGACCGAATGGTGACTGATGTAAATAGGTCGCATTCAATATTAGTACGTTTTGAAGACTATATGTATGGCTTTCTTAATATTCGCATGCTTTTTGTGGTAGATAACTGATTGGTTCAATGTCACCCCTTGCCTTTCGAATTTCTCGGTTCTTTTTTCAACTGAGACATACGCGTCACGTGCCTACTTCCTGGTACTTTTCTGTAGTTTTTTAAGTCCTCTGCATCTAACAGCTTAGGCCGATTCCAACGCTTTTGTTCAGATTAAAAAAGCTCTCCTAGGGTAGATAATTTTGCGGCCTTCTTTATCTCATTTCCGTGACACTCTTCACCTACGACGGATTAGCTTTCGCGTACGTTGCGTAACCTTCATTTCGAAACAAAACACCGAGATTACTCGGGAAGTTGTAGATTGTTTTAGTGACCTTAACTCCACTTTTGTGACATGTGACGGTCGTACGTTACAACGTGTTACTCACCTTGTTGCTTAATCGTATATTACGGCCTGCATTGTACGTGTCTAAAGGCATTTCATTTTCGAATAGCACTTGAAATATTGTGTTCAGTTCCGTATCTATGTTTAGACTGGCGCCCTTGGAATTCGTACTTTCTTTCTGTCATGTGTTTACGCTTTCCTGCAGTATTTTCCATTGGAAAGCCGTGTCCTTGAACCCTCTTGAACTCTTCAGTCGGTCACCCCTTTATCAGATGTTGTCATACTCATAAACATCGTTCGTCGGGGGAGGTTTACATGAACTAAGTGCTCTTTATTGGACATTTCCCCTCATACGCTGGAAAGTCTTGTGCTTATCTGGAGTATCCTGGGCCATAAGTTCCCAAGATCGCTGTGGTCGTTTCCTCAATGCCGTCGTTGCATTTTGGAGACGGTGTCATCGCACGACTTGTTGAACTAGGTAGGTGAAGGAAACCGGTATTCTCTTTACAGCCCACAATCTGTCGCTACTGTGATTAATTTTGAGCTCTCTTCATTGATCATGAAGTATTTGAGGAAGACAAATGATGGTGTTTCTTCGAGTGCAGCGTCAAAACGGTGGGAATTTGTCGACTGATTTCTTATCAGTGGTCCCAAGTAAACGTTATGCACTTAAAAAGACCCAAAGCATTGCTTTGAGTTTACTCTCCTTCGATTGTCCGAATAGCCATCATTCTCTTTGCTTTTAAGTTTGCACGTTTGTGAGGCGACATCATCCCGGTTAGGTTGAAGCCATAAATAGTTTTTTTGAGATCAAAACATGCTCATTTAGAGAGGGTGTAGAGTACAGGATTCTGCGCAGAACTCTGTCGGGATCTTCTCTTCCTTAAGTACCCTTGTTGCCACTTATACTAGCAACTCACTTTTCCGCCGTAGGTTGTATACAACGTGCGAATCGAATCTGTCCTGAGTGCTGCAGAATTCAAAGCCCACGGTGGTCCAACGACAGAACCGTTCCCTCGAAATTCCTCGTCATCCTCAATACCAGAGGACAGTGAGTCTTGGCCGGTCTATGTTTTGCTAACCAATGGTGAGGCTTACGGATGTGACCTTGTAGTCAGTGCTGTCGGTGTGGAAGCGAGCTTTCAACCATCGCGTACTTCCTTTGAAGCCAAAAGTTCGGAGTACTTTGGCGCACAGTTCGATCTGGCTCCTCCTTCAGTCTCCGGGGGTGGTGTGTTGGTCAATGATCAAATGGAAACAAGTGTTCCTGACGTATACGCAGCCGGAGATTGTGCTTATGCCAACTGGACCTGGGCACCACATTGGTTTCAAATGCGGTTATGGTCTCAAGCGAGGCAGATGGGATTCCAGGTATGAAGTTTATGTTTCTGGACATCTTCGATGTTTATGTAACGTTTGTCTCTTTAGTTTCACTCCAGACACGCCGATCGACACCAAAGTGTACCTAAATTGTTGGCTGTTGATCCTATCTAAATTATTTTTCCATATTGTTTTAACTACTGGTCACTGAAAAGTAGTTAAGATAATTTGGCACACCCTCGTTTAAACATCATCCCGCAGTTTCCTGTTCTTCGCGGACCACTCAAGACAATTCATGGTGCTTTTTAGCCGTAAATTTCCCACGGCAAGAGTTGCTCACCTTTTCTGAAATCCCCAGGAGTACTGGCTGCTGTCTTACTTGTATCAAGTATCACCACCTGCCCCTATCCCCTGGTTTATTTATTGATTGCCATTAAGCTGTGTCTCCTTGATAAACAATGCGACTAACTTGCACTTGGAGGTGGATTCATGTACATCTATTTTGTTAAGCTGGGGTGGGGGGCAAGATCGCCCTAGTGGTTATAGCGCGAATTTACTGACCGGAAGGTCCGATCTCTGCCTCTTGACTTCCCTTGTCTAGGCTTGGGCAACCTGGCAGTATCTCAGCCCTCGTGCAACCTTCGGGTTGCATTGTAGTTAGGCATCGAAAGGGTGCTACAGCTGAAAGATCTCATTTAGTTAAACCGGGGAAATGCTGAAACAATGCGTTGGGTGTATATCAATTGTTATCTCATCAAAACATATACTTGTCATTCAGAGGTGAACGACTTTTCAAATTAGTTCAAAGACAATGGCAAAAAAAACAGTCATTCCGTAGATAGTTTTCGGACCATGCAGTCTGCGTGGAGGTAAAACTTCCTATTAGTCTGTTAAACTCAAGTCAAAGCCCATTTTAGCGAGGGTTGACTTCCATCTCACACAATCAGTGTGTTCAAATGAATTCGGCGTCTCCCGATGACGACTTAAAAAGTGGGTGAATTGAGTTATAGAAATGTCGCCCAACTAAGAATGCAAAGTCAAAATAGTTAACTTTGAATAACTGACACACACACTCACCTGCCAACTCATTCTTGGGACTGCGTAGTAAGTTCATTTTTTGTCATCTACCACAGGTTTCATACAAATATTCCGGATATCAGACATTTTCAGTACGAAATCTCCCTCTACAAGCATTCCATAAGTGACTCAGGGAAAGAATTAATCCAAAATTTGGGCGAAGCTTCCATTCGGGAAGTCGTCACTCGCGGAGTCAATCACTACATGGCTCCTTGATGTGGTTTCCGTGATTGTAGGATGAGCGGTGCCAAATCTGTCTACGTGAGAGCTAATCACCGCTGTTCAGCCGCTCTTGGCCAAACAGTTAAGTGTTCAACCACTGACCGAAAGGTTATGGTTTCTGTACTCACTGAATTGTCGTTAAACACGCATTGCTGATGATTCGCAAGAAGGACGAAACAGCTGCACGGTGTTTGTCGATCTTCAGCACAGATACGCTTCACTGACAGGACTCAGTTGAAATTGAAATTGACCAAACCTCTTCACACTACTGACATATTTTCCACTCGCACCCCCTTGCGCAGTTGGCTACTCTGACGGGCTTTCACCTTCATCCCATGTGTGAAGGCCCCCCCCCTACTGTCGTCTTCAAAAGCTGTAGTAACGGTATTTCTCTCAGCTTAGTTCTCGGTCTGAGCTTCCCAAGCTAGCGTTCACGTCAAAAACAACCACCAAAGGTACACAAGGTATATTAGGGCCCCAAACGAAGTCAGGAACAGTTGTACAGCGCTTCATATATATAGTGTAAGCGGTTATAACTTTCTGGAACTTCTGACGCGTTCTGGATGCGGCATTGGCAACCGGCATTTGGCCAATACTGGGTCATGATTGGCTGTTGGGTCCAGACTTTCGACCAATCGGATGTCGTCTTGATGCCGGACCGGCAAGCGTCCCGAA
>NW_008751962.1:612483-614433 GCF_000715545.1 Opisthorchis viverrini
CTCAGCTTAGTTCTCGGTTTGAGCTTCCCAAGCTAGCGTTCACGTCAAAAACAACCACCAAAGGTACACAAGGTATATTAGGGCCCCAAACGAAGTCAGGAACAGTTGTACAGCGCTTCATATATATAGTGTAAGCGGTTATAACTTTCTGGAACTTCTGACGCGTTCTGGATGCGGCATTGGCAACCGGCATTTGGCCAATACTGGGTCATGATTGGCTGTTGGGTCCAGACTTTCGACCAATCGGATGTCGTCTTGATGCCGGACCGGCAAGCGTCCCGAATTGCTGGCCAATCTCGCGTGGGATGGACTTCTCGGCCGTAGCAGCACCTGAGTGCGAGCGGTTAAGCAGGATCCGTGTGGAACTCCGCCTAACAAAATTTACACATACATAAATTATCAGCACAAGTGAATTCGGGGATCACCGGCTAAACGTGATTGGGCCATGAGCATTGTTCATCAGTCACTTCCACAGGGACTCCTTGGTCTCCAGACAGTTCTCGCTTGGTATTCTGGCGACAGGCGGGTTCTCTGCATTACTTTTTCGCTTTTTCACTAAACCGCCCTGATGTCGAGGCACTGAAACAGTGGCATATAACCATGCTGTTTCTGTCGCTAGTAGTGAGTGCAACTGTCGAATAATGCTTTACTGTACATTCCGTCGAAGATTCAACCCACTCTATGTATACAGGCACATCATGTGGCAGGGGGTTTTGCTAAGCGGAGGAATGCGGCGTTCACACACAGTCATGCTTAAGTGAATGCGTGTTGTTTAACGGTTCTTTCTGTTTTGTCTAGTCAACTATTGATTCGTATCAGATCTGAGGTTATTCTCCGTATTGGTTACAACGAGCCAAGCGCGCTTTAGGGTCCACAGGTCATATTACGAAAGCGATGTTGTTGAAACCCTCCTGGTTCGTTCTGTTTCTCCATTCAAGCACAGTCTTGTGAAGCGAGTAGCATGCCATTTGGCCAGTTTTTTTTAATATCTCATTCGCTACTCGTTTGTGTTCATCGATATAGGTACCGTTCGGTGAATGTCGGTTTGCGATTGTAGAAATTAGAAACCAGAAGACAAGTTAATTACGTCCGCCCTTCTGGCACAGACACCGTACTGCTGCCATCTGTTTTCATCTCTGAATTACCCTTACTCCACAAATCGCTATGTGGCTTCTGATAAGTCGCGTGTTGCCTCTGAACGATTTGTCTATCTGGCTCGGAGGTCTATCACCCGGTATCTGATTGGTCGATAAATCACACTACAACACTTCCCGAATTAGAACCGTCTCGGCTGAAATGACAGTCCTCATGGTGTAAGGTTTCTTACTTTGCGATTAACTTCAGCGAACCCGTCAGGGGGAACAATTAATGCTTTCCGAAATGGACGTTTCAAGGGAAAGTAGCGCAACTGCAGCGTATTAATAACCCAAATTTGTTGGTTGTTGATCAGGTGGCTGTTGATCTGTTCGCCGAACTTGGCAACTGGCTTGCAAACGTTTCGTCACCATACGAGGAGACATCATCAGTGCGCAGTTGGGTGGGTCAATCAATCGACTGCCACGATCGATGCCACACAGGTCGTACGAACAAGGAAATAAGCTGAAGTCCCGCCCGATAATTTGATATTCCTTGAGGTCCCACTAATTACAATGACTATGGTTATTTATTCTTGGCCTCTATTCCAGTCTGGTTGGGCAGTTGGAGATAGCTCTGTGGTTAAGGTGGACCGGGAATACCGTGTTTCGAACCCGACCTCAACTGCTCCAGCCGAATTTTGAGCAACCTGAAATATCTGTCAGCTATGTGCCGAAGGGTTTTAAAGGCTAAAAAATAATTCCTAATATCTATGTTATAGATAGTTCGAAAGCCGCCCATTCTTGGTTACTCACACGACAAGAGCTGACGGCCATCATACTGATTTGTCGTGTTTAGTATATATATATATATATA
>NW_008751962.1:615054-618479 GCF_000715545.1 Opisthorchis viverrini
GGCAATGCTATAGCATCTTCGTGACTAGGTTTGTCAGTCAGTGAGTGGTCGTGAACAGGCACTTAATATGGCGTATCGGAAAGATTTTCGCACCAGCTGCGGCCGATCGCACGGGACAGCTATCGATTACCCGGATCACTGGCTTGAACAATATTCCTCAAGGGAGGCAATCTGAGATAACGATGGTGTTTAGTCTCTCCCATGGTTGGTCTATCTCTGAGACATCCTTTGTCTGTGGAGGCTCGTTAGGAGAGTCACCCCTCTTCCGGAGTGATCTTGCTTGGTACTCACATATTTTGGGGTCCAGCAAGCGTTTGATTCGTTTCCTTTGTGTGAAAGGTGAGGGGTCAGTGTTAGTTCTGATTAGACAGGTATATTCTGATAGATTTGATTTCTTCCAATTTCCTCATGTTTCCTTTTGGGCCCAAGACCACAGGATAGTTTTATGGGTGTTATATCTGCTGATTCGCCAATCTGAGGTATCTGCTGCTGACCCGCTCCAGTGCCTAGTTGCCGGAGAAAAAAGACTTACAGAAGGAAACACAACAGCCATATTCCGGACACGCGAGTGCGAGAGCGTGAGTGAGTGCGAGTGCGAAAAGTACAACGGTCTCAAGCTATTTATTGGAAGGACACTGTCTGCACTTAGTCCAATGCTGACGCACACGGTCTGGCTTTGGTAGGAGGCTGTGACCTGCTGCATATTGCGGGGACGTTGTCTGACCTTGACCAACGCTGAGTCGCGCTGTCTGGGTTTGATACAAGGCTGTGACGCGCTGCATGTTGAGGTGGTGTTGTCTGTCTGGTCAACATCTAGCGGAGCTGAGAGTCTCGGTAGATTTCGGGCATTCAGTGGTTGATTTCAGGAAGCTGACCTTCCTGATGATGGGCATGAATGATTCCACGCAGAAATAGCAGGAGATACTTTCACGGATATTGCAGTGCAGCTGATATCTTTCTTGGTCGCACAACATGGGTGAGCAGTTGGTATGATCAGATACTGATTTAGGTTCTTTTGTGACCACTTTGCAGAGTTTACGATAGGTTATTTTATGGGTGTGGGTGAACTGGGTCTCGCGATTTTACTTGGTGTTGCTTAAGTGAAAGGACCGACCGATCACCCGACCATTACAATCAATCAACGCGAGTAGGGGGAACGTCTCGAGATTTCGGGCTTAGAATTCATCATGAAAGACCATGCAGTCTTGTACACACGATCAGTCAAGAACGTTTCCAATCTTTCAGGTGACCGATCCACAATGTTTCTAGTTTGAGCACACTATTGTTTTGGTTTCCTCTTCACCTCTCTCCTTAGATCGTCCTGCTCGGGTTGTACAACGGGCAAGGCTTGGATCTAACTTCTCCGGACTGTTATCTCCTCATGCGAGTTACTCCGGGTCGTGAATACGTCAAGTGCGTGATGCGGGCGGGTCGGATGCAAGGTGCTTTGTTGATCGGTGAAACCGATCTGGAAGAGACATTGGAAAATCTCATTGTGAATCAGCTGGATTTGACGCATTTGGAAGACTCACTGCTGGATCCAGATATCGATCTCAGTGATTACTTTGACTAAAACCTTTTTGTTCTCCAACATTTGAGTGATGTAAATGACTTGCTTTCGCACAAAACAAAATGACTTACAACAAGAATATTATTTTTGTGACGTGTTTAGTCTGCTGAAACGGTTTCGTGGTTTGGGTTAAATCGGTCTGTGGGGTATATCGGATTTCAGTCAACCACACTATACAGTCGGAGTTTCCACTCTGGGGGGTTCTCGTAGTTGTGTCCCTTGAGGCTTACAAGAATAACAACTCCAGCCCACACACAGTGCCAGTATGCTGCCTGCGTAATTATTTCGGAGCTGGGATGACGTGACACGTGACCAAATACTGAGAAGAAACTTTTTCATCCACTGGTAGTTCCCTTGGGAAAAATATCGTTCGTCCCAGCTCAGCATACTGACACTGTCTCCTCGAATGGTTACCGAACGTGTTCTAACCATTGGTGAAGCACCGTGAAAAAGCCTAGAACGAAAACAGCAAGTATTTCCTCGCCAACAGGTAGAACGGTTTCCCTAGTATAAGTTTATTTTTGCGCGGGAAAACCAGGTTGGAGGTATGGAGGGCATTGGATACTTCATTTTTTTAAATCTGGGACGTGGTTTCCTAAAAAGGTTTGATTCCAGCAGCTTCAAACTTGTTCGTCATCAGCTATTAGAACCGCGTACTTGCTGTACAATGGTCCCAGCTGCAACCATTTCGTTCACCGATGATTTGGGGAGGTGGGGTGGATAACTGTGCATTGAAGGCGGTAGCGGATAAATTGTTGCGTAAATACAGCACTGTCAGCGGACTGTTAAGTGGGGGAATTTGGAAGGGAGCTATGCATTGAAGGCAATAGCTTGGATGCATGAGTGCCATTGAGGGTGCGACTGGACCATATCTGAGAATGTGTCTCGTTGCGGAGTGCTCTTCCAGGGAGGCGGCAATGGTCAACGCAGCTGTGTTTGATCGTTATGGCTTTCATAGTTCGCAGCCATATTTGACAATGTCTCCAACCATTGATGTCACATGGCGGATTGTTCTTTGAGGGAGACGGCAATGATCAACGCAGCTACGTTTGATTGTAGTAGCTTTCATACTTCGCAACCAAGTCATTGTTTGGCCTCCACCAACTCGTTTCCACCGTTCGCGTGGTTCTGCGAAAAGAACCTTTCGAGGAAGTCGGTCGACTGGCATACACAGCACGTGGCCAAGCCATCGCAACCTAAGCAGGGTGATCAGTTCATCCATCGATGGTGAGTTATTTCTCCCGAATACCTGGAAAACATTTGTTCTCGTCAACACTCTTCTGTTCCAAGACTGTTCATTTGGACAAGTGAAATAGTAACCTGTGAAACAGATAGCCTCCCAGGCCTGATGATTTTCTTGCTATCCTTCAATTCCGGATGTGCTTCATATCTTCAGTTTCCGGACCCTTTCAATATCAAATTTTCGCAAGCTATTTTTGATCGAACTAAAAGATTTTTTGCTCCTTCATACAATTCTCTAGAGGACAGTTTCTGGCCGTTGCGTTAACACATTGTTAAGCGTGACCCTCTGAGGTCGATCAAAAATCTTGTTGATGATTCCATCTGCTCGCGTAAGTGTTACTTGCCCACCACAGCTCTCCGCGATTACGGATAGCATCTCTTGAAGACTTGGCGGGCTGCAGGATAGCTGGTCACTAAACTTCATTGTGCAGTGAGGTAAAGTGATCTACAGTCACTCTGCTTAGTCCTGGATGAATGTGTTACCGACGAAAAACGGAATCGAAGCATGGATAACAACCTTATGCATCAGGTGGATGGTACTTGTGAACAGTGGTCAGATTCTCCGTTTTGTTTGGACTTTCGGGATCCTCTTTCCTACTCCTAGGCGTTACAT
>NW_008751962.1:618716-622222 GCF_000715545.1 Opisthorchis viverrini
ATATACATATAATACAAATATATATGTATATATAAGTGTGTCCGTTTGCCGATGCGTCCACCTGACGAATTTTCCAAAATATCAGAATGAGTTATTTCGTTACAAAGTTTAGCATTATGATCGTGAAAACTCGACCCGATGTGGACGACAAAATGTTCAACTGTCTTATCAGCTGGTCTGTTCGGCAGCCTGTGTCACACCTGTCAAGGCATAAAAACACAGAACAAACGAGAATTATCGTGCAGCGGCTTATCGGAACCATTAATTCGACAAACTCATTCTACCTAGAAAATCTAATCGGTCCCTCGTGATCCTCGACCGCACACAACATACTGGTTAGGAGAAAACAATCGGCGCAGTGATGACGGTCATTTGATGGACACGGATTTTTCTGATTGGATCGTCTAATTTCAGTATGTCCTTACTGAAGACAAACACGCAGACACATAAGAGACAAAAGGCCAGAGAATTCGCATTTGCAAACATAATCCATGCAGACATAGCCAGTTACTTTCCCAAATTACCGTCTGAAACAACTTCATTAGTGATGACATCAAGTGAACAAAATTTAGCAGAGTCAGATGACAGACAACATTTCAATGTGGACCAAGTTCTGGAGGAGGTTGTGAGCCCAATAGGTTTGTGGCAATGGTTTGTCGTGTTGTATTTGATGCTCACAACTCCAACACCACCGACATTCCCTGTGTTCGCAAACTCATCTCCACCGCATCGATGCGCAATGGAACCCAGAGTGGAGAAATTCATTGAGAACAATTCACTTCCCTTCAACCTGGTTGTCTCACACTTGGGCCCGGTCAACAGCGGTGAAGCTGGAGGGAATAAGGCGTCGCGGTCCGGCAATGGATGCAAACGTTTCTGCCTTGACTGGGAAAATGTCAATCTGACCGAGGTGTTTTTCGGTGGCGAACTACAGAGGAATTACACGGAACTTTGTCCTTTCGGATATGTGTATGAAGAAAGTACCTTATACTATCCGGGGAGTGTGGTGAAGGAATTCGAGACGGTGTGCGAGCGTTCCTGGTTGGTTCCGATCGGCACATCCGTCTATATGTTCGGTATGTTAGTGGGATTTTTTGTCGGTGGCTGGTTTGGAGATTATTTCGGTCGCCGGAAAGCGCTTTGGCTCTTTTCCTGTTTGGAATTCGGGGCGAGTATCGGAGTCTCATTGTCACCCAACTTCCCCGCGTACGTTGTCCTACGGGCACTTGTTGCCATTGGAAACACAGTGAAAATGTGCGTCGGCAATGTGCTCGCAATGGAAATCACAACCGCCAAATACCGATCTTTGCTTGGGGCCATATTGGCTTTAGGTCTGGATTTCATATTCCGTGCTTTGATGGCTCTCTACGCGTATTTGCTACCAAACTGGAGGTGGTTGAACCTAATGTTGATGGCAACCAGCTTTTTCGGATTATTCTACATATTCTTGCTGCCGGAATCTCCCAGGTGGCTCATCGCTCAAGGAGAGTATCAAATGGCAGTGAGGCAACTCCACGCAGCTTGTGTATTCAATCATCGTAAGAACCGTGCCGCCCGAGTAATCTATCTAGAACAGTTGTCAGCAAAGGCGAAGATTTGGGAGAAGGAATTTCGGAAGGCAAAGGAACTTTCGAAACTCGGTGTTCAGCCAAACAAGCGGAATATATTCCGCCCTCATAAAGATATGATCGTGACCACCATCCTAGTTACTTTCGTTGTCTTCTGTATCACAATGTGTTTTTTCGGAATAATGCTTTACACAAACAGCCTGGTGGGATCTATCTACCTGCTGGGGTTCATCAGTTCCCTGACTGGCATACCGTCTACTCTGTGTGCCCTTGTTGTCTATAGAATTTTCCAACGGCGCAAGCGGCCCCTAATGGTTGTATTGTCCATCTCAGCTGCTTTCTTGGCATTGAGTGCTTTGGACAAGGTTATCATCACACATATCGAGGATCTGGTCTTGACAACTTGCGCGAATTTCGCCCTCGTATTTGTCACAGTCGGTATCTGTATGATCTACGTGTATGTGCCCGAGTTGTATCCGTCATCTATACGCACTGGAGCGTTCGGGGTGGTATTTGGTCTGGCTCGGTTCGGAAGCATGCTGTGTCCCTATGTGAATGACCTTGAACGCTACGCAACACACGGAACACCACTGTTGGTGTACGCCGGAGCCCTGGCAGTCGCGGTAGTTATAATCACATTTTTGCCGGATACAGATGGGCTGAACTTGGCAGACTTTCTTACCGTGCCTCCGGAAGTGACTGTTCATCATAGTACGTCAGCTTCTGTGTAGTCGAAGTAATGCTTTTTTCGTAACAAGTACCCATTCATTTTTCTTTGAATTCCAAGTGGACAGTCATTCCTCATAAAACAAACTGAAACTTGTATTTCTGTGACATTAAAATAAACGGTCTGTACTTTCCGTCCACGGTTTCACTTCTGTTGTGGATTTGGGAACAGCCCCTGATTTTTCGGCAACTTGTAGTTTCCGTGAACTCCAAACTTTAGGCCATTGACGGGCTACAATCATTCGTAAATTACGTTGATGTTTATTGATAACCAGACTACTGTTTAAGCAGAACACAAAGTTGATGGGACGTCCGATGTGAAGACGACGTGATGAGCTCCAACGGGACGAAGCCGGCAGCATCCTCTAGGAGAGTCTATAATAGGGTTGTGAGTAGTATCTTATGTCAAGAAAAATACTCTGATATCTCCAATATTCTGCCAACCGAAACATGAGACTGCCTTCATACTGTGCTTTCAGGGAAAGAATATCGTAAACTGGAGGTTCGTCTAGAACCCAACCGATTCTCCCATTAAAGCTGAACTAGTTTTCACCTGCGTGTATTTTGCAATTTATGGCGTTTACTTTGATTGCCGTTTCACTTAAGTTAAGTTTTGTATGTATTAGTTCTTATTCTCAGCGGTAATCTTTCGGGGCAAGAGATTGAAATTGTCTCGGAGTGAAAGATATCATGGCTACATAGCAGTGGTCACTGGCGTCCCCGATCCTTCAGCTTCAAGTAAACTGACTTATACATATTGAGCCGCCCATCCATTCGAAGTGATGGTCTTCTGGTTCCTCGAAGTTTGTTCGGTTGAACTAAACGGAAAGAGCTTGTTACCGAGCAAGGAACCATTGTTTCAAGAAAGGTCGGTAAATAATCGATGGGTTCGTAGCCGGACAACGTTTTGTCCTGGACACCAGAGCTTCGTCGGTTCAATTCCGAAGGTCACTCAGTTGGATCCATTAGATTGGAGACGTAAAATAGACGTGATCTATGAGTAGTTTCGTTTATGAAGATATACTATACTATCTTGAATATCGCGCCAAGTGAAACATGAGGCGGCCTGTGTGCAGCACATCCAGCTGGAGGACATCATAAACGAGAGATTCAATTGAGTCTCCGTGAAAACCAAATTGATTTGCAGATGAGTGTATTCCTCGAAAACAGTCCAATTTGGGTTCAGTTAGAACATGAGGTCGACGGAAACTC
>NW_008751962.1:622246-628617 GCF_000715545.1 Opisthorchis viverrini
GAGTCTCCGTGAAAACCAAATTGATTTGCAGATGAGTGTATTCCTCGAAAACAGTCCAATTTGGGTTCAGTTAGAACATGAGGTCGACGGAAACTCGGGGACTGCGCCTACCTGATGAGCCCAAGAAGGGCGAAACCGGTCGTGGGCTGTCGAAGAGTTTTCAGCAACCTTATGAGTAATGTCGTTTACTAAAATCAACGTGATCTACTTCACTTAGAACGCTTTACCATTTTTACAAGACCTGGTTGGCCAGTGTGAGTTCCTGAGTCCTACGATCGATGAGTTGATCAGATTCCACATCCGTTTGGTCTGGTTCGCGTCTTTGGTCTTCCGGTTAAGGGTAGCTCAACTGATGGTAACCGTTGCGTGTCATTTGCAATTTATGTTGGTCTGTTTTGGCTACTAGTTTGTATGACAATTCGTGGAGGAAATGGGAGTGAGTGTATCTTTTGTTGACATGACCCATCTGTTGGTTTTAGATGGGTAAATGAATACGACTGCTTACCAACCCGACTGTTCTGAAGCTTTTCTCCACACGCGTCCCACGTCTTTTATTTCAATAACGGTGAGATTTTTGGCGACTTCTGTCGTTTCGGCCTTCGATTACTGCGGTGGGGCTACACACGTCAAAATTTTTAGCTTTTAAATACATTTTTACTCTTTTTTTCGATTCATGTCCGGCCAGTGCTAAGTCTTTGACAAACACCGAATATTCATCCATGTTTCTTGGTGTTCTTTTCTCTTCCTATTGACTCTGAGTTGAGTTTTTCCATCTGTCTATCAAATGTCCACCTTAATGCAGTCGCACTCAATGTTCTACTTGGAAGCGATCAGTCAAATACCCTGATAAAGATCTAAGAGTGTGGGATTCATGAAAGACTACGGTTAAGTTAAAGCTTTCCGTCGAATTTAAGACCTTTCAGCCCAAATGGGATGGTAGCATTTCATGATCCATTTTATAGTAATTCATACTGCGAGTACCAATACTTCTCGTAAGTAACGATCAATCAAATTGGCTGGATATTCAATCTTTAGAGGTCTTTGTCACTTCAATTTTTGCTGTCATTCGATTAACTCCGGTAAACAGTGTCTTCACCAGGCTACTTCAGAATGAGGCAACAATAACGCGAATTCAGCTGACCTGTGTGCTCAGTAAGATTTAGGATCTCATCAGGCTTTGATATCATGTAGTCTAACAATAGGAACCTACCCGAAAGTAACTCCAGCCCAAATATAAACCTGACGTGGGGATACAAATTATTAGGACAACGGTAAACCTCTTTGACCTTGACGAGTAAGCTGCCATCAACACAACACCGATTTAGTTTTAGTGAGTACGGAAATCCACTGAAAACCTTAGATTAGAAATCCAGTGGCCAAGCCTAACTGAGGATCACAGCCGACTGGGTCAAAAACAAAATTTTCAAGGCTCAGGTGTGATTTCACATCCCACTCCATTTTATCTACGACAAAACGTGTTTGTTCAGACAGTGGTGTGCCTCCCAATACATCTGATTGGACGAATGACCTTATCTGCATACCAATTTGGTGCTGACGGGAGACCCAGATGGAACCCAGGTTAATCTCCTGTTTATGCTGTTCCGAAGCGACCGATTTCGTAGATCGGTGTAGTCCTCGTTTCCATCCACCATGTGTCCTACTTGAACCCTAATCGCACGAAATTAGTGAAATACACTCATTTGCGTTTTAATGGAAGACTAACCTGAAATTTAGGTGAATCTCTTGGTTAGGATATAAGATTCGGTTGGATTTCAGCTATATCTCCCGTGAAAATCAAATCGGCATACAAATGAATGTACTTGTTGTATTTCGTGAACTTTCGGTTCAATTATAACAAACGCTTGAGGAAAGTCGGGGACTGTACCTGTTTGTGATGATCAGAGCCAGAACGGTGGATGTGTCAGTATCCAGATTTCAATGTGGTTAACGATGAACCTTCTTAATTGGTCTCGTGTGCATGTTTCTTTCTGCGATGGTGGGAAAATGTTTTAATACACAACACAGTGTTTTTCTTAGAATACTGTAGATTCCGAAAATGCGGAGGAATTCACGGCACCCAAATACAAATTACAGGAGAACTTTGTGTTTTGACGCGTCTTTTCCGCCACTTCTTGGAAGGGTATTTGCTGAAAACTGAAGCAACCAGTGAAATCAAACTCCAAAATTTGCGGCCTGTGAATTTGTGCAGATTGACTATTACCCCCGGACCATATAATGTTATCAGAATACGTAAGACAGCATTGGCAATTTAAATTAGATAGTGCTGAAGCCCGAGTTCTGTACGATTCGTTAAAATATTGGTCATATGCAGTCATCAGGTCTAAAAAATGTCAATAGTGGAACTGTTCCTCAAAATGGAATGAGCATTTCCAGCAGTTCAGGTTTGGAAACTGTCATGTTCACGTTCACCATATGCCCAGATTTTATATTGCTTCATCACTCTACTTGGCACCTATCAGCTCAGTCGAGATAAGTCTATGAGGGGAAGTTACTTGACAAGCTCATCAATGCGGCTTGAGGCTTAGCTGAATCACGGAATTCGTTCTAGTAAATGTTTCCTCAACCCGCTGCCATTGACTGCTCCCATAATTTTCCACAAATTTCCTAACGATCAAGCGCAATTTATTTAACTGAATTCGTGCGGTATTTTTCCAGACTACTTGTCTGCCTGCTTGCATTGATACTCCACTGCAATCGCCCTTTGGGGCGAATTCCGCAACCGATGACCCATTAGAATTGGGTCTACACACCAATGCTTAACGGTGCCGTTTAATGCCCTGTCACTCACTGGTTGTTTGCTAACATAAATTATCACGGCTATTATCTGATGGCAACACCAGTTTACGTCACTCTCGTATTCAGAGCACCTACTTGAGAATGTTAGCTGTCGAGTAAATGTGATGTCTCATTTGATCTTCCGCTCTCCATGCTTTGTCTCCGAGAGCGCCTATATCTCACAAATAGTTGATCATCCGCAAATTGATGTGAAAGGCGAGTAACCTGGCTAAGTTGTATGGGTTCAAACGGTTCTTTCACATGTGTATAGTTGAGAAACCGCTGAAGATCTTGCAGAACCAATAGTATCTCTCAAAACCGTACAATCATCCCTCGCAATACTCTTCAACGAGCGAGTCCAGAAAATGATAACTGCGTATGGAAATGGTCCAAGCGTACTGCCTAGTTTCTCCTCGGGCTTTTAGTCTATGTTCATGAATGCACGTGAAAAGAATTCTCAGTTATATGTCTTGAATATAAGTGAGTATTAGCCACATGTGGCTGTATTCAGCGATCACACATCTGTATGATTTTTGTAAAAACGAGTCCAAATCTCGACACCCCAGTGCTGATTGTCTTACAGTGGTGTTTTTTCTCTAAGCGAGATACACCCATTTGCATACCTATTCGGGTTTCAAGGGAGACTCCTCCGGGAGCCAGCTTAATATCCCTTTTTTTCAATCGTTCCTACCAGTACTGCGTATCGTTTTATCACAATTCACAATAGTTGAAAAACCTTGCAGAATCAAGATCGAGCGCCAAATCCGTACAATCACTCGTTTCAATGTTTTTTAACGAGCAATTCTAATAAATGACAGCTACGGACGGAAAGGCTAGATCTTATTGCCTAATTTCTCCTCGTGCTGTTTGTATGCGCATGAAAAGGCTTCTCAATTATTTGCCTGGACCGTATAGAAGTTCTAACCACATGTGGCAATATTTGGCGACAGAACTTATGCATGCTTTCATGAGAATGGGTGGAAATCTCGGCATTTCTGCGCCGGATATCCTATAGAAGTGGTCGGGCTATTTTTAAAAGCAGTTTTACTAGCATTTTATACCGTATTGTTAGAAAACACCATAGTTGAGTAGTTCCCCTACTTGCTCACAAAACAGTTATAGCATTGGTGTAACGGTGATACCACTGATGGGTGCATGCGAGTAGTATGTTTTCCCGTAAATCCGCTTTGCGTCTCTTGAAAAGTGTGATCTATTAAGGAATTTGTGGAGTCGCTCTGGAGCATCTACTTGCAAGTAATTAACAGTCAATGAATACCCAGGAACGTTCAGGAAGATGCGTTCAAGGAGAAGATGGATATTCGGTTTCTGTAAATGCATTTGAGAGTTTTGCTCCCCTGTCCCATAGCCTGTAACTGTTCACTTGTCATTTTCTAATAAATAGATTCGCAGCGAAGGCCCTCTTCCTTTCATTGGTGGCAAGGAATGAAGACGGATGGTGATAATCAAAGATAACGGATTGAACTCTGATGGCACTTCAAGAGTTGTAAACAAATATGAAATCAGGCTGTTCAACGAGCATTGGGTTAGGAAAATATCAGTAAGAGTGGACAAGTGAAAAGTCAATCTAGTGTTTGTAGCACTGCGTGGGTACTAATTAGCACTCAGTGCTTGTGAAACTTTCCGAAATTTTGTTTTCAACGCCTAAATAAATATGTACAGCTCGTAGATACGCATAGCTTTTGAAACAGTAAAACAAACAGGTTTGAAAATAGCCGCGACATCAACATATTTGTCGAAATGCCTTGCGAACAAAATCATTTTCAGAATTTCGAATAACATTCGAGAGAATCCCTGCAGACTGCGGATAATCTGCTACGTATCGAAAGCGCGTGGTTGTTCGTTTGGAGAATTTTGGTCCCATTTGTAGGACTGGAGAAGTTGCGTACGCCTACTAAATGCAGGCAGCTGTTTACTCTCTGACTCAACAGGTTTTTCCAACGCGATGCCTCAAGTTGTCGGCTTTTCCAGTTTGTGAAGCATATCGACGAAATTGAAATAGTTTTGCTGTATTGAAGCCATATTGGAAAAGTATGTGTGGGTCCAGTGATGCTGAGCACTTACATCAACTTCGGTTATTATACAGCCTACAAAAAACAGCTTCTGTAACTGAGTCATCGGGAAATCAGCTACTTGGACTGGAGGAGTTTGAAATTGTGACAACAGCCAGACGTGGAGAGAACGAAAAATTCGGGAGATCAGTGACCGCGTTTGAATACCATTATGGAGGATGTGTACCCTCAAAGCATATCCAACCTGAACTGAAATCCCCAACTGAGGAAACGAATGTGAACACCGTTGATGCCATGTAGCTGATGTACGGGATAAAATAATGAAGAATATTACAGATATATATATATCCAGAATGGCTAGGGTGTTCGAACCGGTCTACGAGAACAGAGGGCGACCAGTTCCCAAGGTGAGGTGCATTGGGAGTACCGGCCAACCCCAAATTCGGGGTTCTGATGAGCGTTCGGGAGTTAAATTATCGAATCTTGATAGACCTTTAGGCTTTCTGGAATAGCGCGTACGTGTTATATGCATCAAAATTCCTAGGAGCGAAGACTTCTGGCGCTTCTAAGAGAAGAAATGTGGTCTTTTTTCCACATATAAGAAGGACGGCAGAGTATGATGAACAGTGATTTTCGCAAGTCGCGCTCTCTCTGGGTAAAGATATGCCTATTTTCTTTTTCACCGACATACGGCTCGTTCATTTTAACTTGTTGTGCAATACGAACCCAAGGAACTTGGCTCCATGTCAAACTAACCATGAGTTTATTGTGCGCCACTAGATGGCTAATGCCGATCCAACAACCAAATGATCGGGAGGGTGAAAAACTGGGATTCTGGCGTGTCGCTTAGATTCCCGTGTTGTTTTTATTGGTTGTTTCCATTGCTGCCTTACATTTCTTCAGGGTTTAGTATATTCAACCGGCGTTTCTGATGGCAACTTTGTTCGAAATTTTGACGTGTGATTTTTCGCCAGTTCATGGAATGAAGAAATCGAAAATTTTTACAATCGGATCAGTGAAGGCCTTCAGCATGTGTGTTCCCAGCAACCCCCAAAGTCCTAGTTGGAATCAACTTTTACACTACCATCGATACCGCTTCTCCTGTTGTATGTGACCTACTGGGGATCTCAAGCACCTACACTTCAGATTCAAACTAATCCATTACAGGCCTGATCATACTAATACTTATGTGACGTCAAATTTTATCTGCAAGGTGTTGTTTGACCTTCCGTAGATGTGAGCCAATCCGTGTCCCCACTCAAGCATCTTAACGACGTTTCGTCCTATCCGTTCCGCTGAATTACTATCCTGAGCCCATGGTCGATAAAACTATCTTCACCCGCACATTCTCCACTTACATTAAGGGAAAGTTTTCTGGAACACATTTTCAACACTGGGAAATATTTTCTCTGCCTCCATAAGCGGTTCTCTTACTCCAATGAACGATTCCTCTTCCAACAGATGGCTCCCTTCCTCACAGCCATCCATCTGATAAATATACTAGCCTATTGGTTGTTGATCAGGTGCGCACTGATGATGTCTCCT
>NW_008751962.1:628627-629434 GCF_000715545.1 Opisthorchis viverrini
AGCCTCCACAGACAAAGGATGTCTCAGAGATAGACCAACCATGGGAGAGACTAAGCACCATCGTTATCTGAGATTGCCTCCCTTGAGGAATATTGTTCAAGCCAGTGATCCGGGTAATCGATAGCTGTCCCGTGCGATCGGCCGCAGCTGGTGCGAAAATCTTTCCGATACGCCATATTAAGTGCCTGTTCACGACCACTCACTGACTGACAAACCTAGTCACGAAGATGCTATAGCATTGCCTTCTGCCCTTGATTTGATGAATTCGCCGACGAACACTGGTTCAGAGTGGCTAACGCCATGAAACGTGATTCATAGACCTCCCATGTCAGTTAAGTCAACGGTGGAAAGTTCATGGAAATCTGATTCAATGACCGCCGGGTCCACCACTTGCGAAACTTAGGGTTTGTCCGTTTGTGGGGTGGGAGACTGGCAAGAAAACTGTGCTCTTCTTCGCGGAATATTCAAGACTACCACAATCATGATGTCCTTCAAGAAGAAATTTCAAGGTGCTTGGTTGTCTTTTTAACCAGAACGCGATTCTCTACTGGTATATTCTTACAGAATTGTCCATCAAACACTGTAATGATATCTGAAAATAAGGAATCTCATTATGTAAAGATAGTTGCAGAATTGCAGGTAGAAATGTGTGTATCACTTGCTTTGAATCCAAAGAAGTACGTCACGTGTGAGAACAACTCGAAAGAAAAGTCCAGAGGGACGGGAGATACACCTTGACTGTGACCGAACATTGCTTTTGCCGCCTATGGAAAAATAACAAAATGTTGGCAAGTTGAAACTGTGAAT
>NW_008751963.1:0-33324 GCF_000715545.1 Opisthorchis viverrini
ACATCTGCCTACACAATTAGCACGCACTCCATCTCCAAGTTGGTGTACGGAGAAAGAATTCAGGGCATACACTTAGTTTATTCCCACCCCGTGAACTGTGTACAGTGCTGGCATGTAAGTCGTAGCGACGGCAACACTGGCTTCGCGTGATCAGGGACGTAAATGCATGGATTGGGTGAACTGCCGTTTGGGGTAGAGAATGCAGCGCACACATCCACGTGTGTACAATCCAACACTCGCCGAGGTCTAGCCTACAAACCATTGCTTTATTTGTCAGGTTAGCCACCATTCGCACCTTGAGTCGAGCCCCCGTTAGTGTAACCATGCCAGCCAAGTTCAGTGGGCCTGTCGACGCGGTGGTCGCGTTACCTCCAACCTACCTGGGTCAGCGGCCTGCAGCTAGGCCCCTATGGTTGTGTGAAGTCATGTGATGGTTTGGCATTGTTTAAAGTCACATTCGGCTGACTGTCTATTGGCAGGACCTCGTCCCGCCACCTAGCTGGCGTGGCAGCTGGGTGGTAATGACCAACCGAGCGGACTCAGAATGAGTTCGACAACCTTGGAGGAAAATATGGATCGTCAATAGTAATTAGAAAGAGGTAGAAAATGATACCCAAAACCATTGATTTGGAGCCAGCGTGGTGCACCTCTGGGTTTAGGGGGCGCGTCATGACAGTCTTAACTGCAACTGATGCTGTATCTGTGCGCTAGTAGACAAACACGATGCCCGGTCCAGTTTGTTCGTCTGAAGCGGTATGCCTCGTACACCGTTTCCTCAAACTGTCCCTGCAATGGACTGTAGAGGAGCTGCATATACACCACACTACTCACAGGGCGACTGAAAGCTCTTCAACAGCACACTTCCGGTTTCGCTGGGATCCCATCAACTTTCCTTCCATTTAGGGATCAAACTGATGACAAGGCTCACTTGTAGACTAATTTGTTTTTAATCTGAGATCCTCATGAATCCCAGCTGAACCTTCCACTTACGATATTCTTCAACTAATTGTCCTGAGTATAAATCGCCTCTCATTCCATTTGATAAGATACCGGAGAAATCCAAGTATCCTCACTTGTCATGTGGGAGCAGTTCTCGAGGGTGTTCTGTGAACAAAATATACTGCGATACTTCGAGTACTATGTCAGCTATCCACTTCCGAACCCAACATGAATTTCCGCAAATATATTAGACCTTGGAGATTTGTGCCTGTTCCGAGAAAAAGCTGACTTCGTTTCGAATTTATTGGATTTTTGCTCGTGTATGAATGCGTTGTTACTGGAGGAAATTCCTCCCAAATGAAGGCTGTTTCATCGATATTCCTTCCTAATTTTCAAAAGTTCCCTCAACGGAGACGTACAAAGCGAGCGGGAAATACCATACGGCACACAGATTCCAAACATGAAAGTTCCTGGTGCTGAAGTTCGAACCGTGTTTCCCTTATTCCATTGGAAGAAGAGCCTAAATTCCACCTAAAAGGAACCATGCACGTTTGTAGCGTTCAGTCATTTGGTTCTCGTGTGAAGTAACGCATATCAAGTGAGGTGAACGAAGTATTAACCCGAAACCTACAACAGAAGGTCAAGGAAACATGTTTAAAAAGTCCTCTGCAATACAAAAGGACAAAATATAAAATTTCGCTCATCTACAGTCGTGGTCAATTTATTCACTATTTTCAAAAGGGATCAGAATTATATTGTAGCCATTATTAATTTAAAACGAGAGAATCATCGCTGTTGGGAAACCAGTACCATTCCCACCACGTAGTCTAAACCGCGCTCGAGGACTATCGCCATACTATCCTTGCTAAGTGAACTGGAGATATTCACAAAAAGACAATCCTCTAAGACCAAGTCCGTATGGCCAATGTCTACAGACCGTCAGGAAATTGGCTCAGTAGGTGAGACAATTGCCCAGCAGCAGCCTGGCCGTCATCCAAAACGCGAGCCAGTGAAGGACCTACTGGTCTTCTGACAACAGCGCGACAGTGATCTGTAGGTGGAAAGTATACACCCTTTGATAGTGTATCTTTACATCACTTAGTCATTACACTTGGAAGATCAATTTGGGAGAGAGTAGAGGTGATTCTGGTCAAGTCTTCATCGGATCACCTCCATGTCTTGCAGTGCCTCAGCTGAGTTAGCTGTGATTCATTGTTTGACATGAAGCAGACGTTGGATAGCCCCGCATGTAGGACGACTGACAAATGCAATGCAGTGGTTTGAACACGGGCAAATTGGTTAAGAACTTCTCTCATCAATCGTGGTTCATTAAAGTGTCCCGTTTCAAAGCTGCTCCGTCCACGCAACCCATTGCATGTAGACGACACCCCATAGAAACGCCAAGCAAGATAACCGAATTTGTCTGTTCGTTACATCGTGTCGTAGGAGTAGGGTTGAATCTAATTTGTTTGACCTTATAGTNACCAACCGAGCGGACTCAGAATGAGTTCGACAACCTTGGTGCATAACGGAAGTAGGAGGAAAATATGGATCGTCTAATTAGAAAAACGAGGTAGAAAATGATACCCGAAACCATTGATTTGGAGCCAGCGTGGTGCACCTCTGGGTTTAGGGGGCGCGTCATGACAGTCTTAACTGCAACTGATGCTGTATCTGTGCGCTAGTAGACAAACACGATGCCCGGTCCAGTTTGTTCGTCTGAAGCGGTATGCCTCGTACACCGTTTCCTCAAACTGTCCCTGCAATGGACTGTAGAGGAGCTGCATATACACCACACTACTCATAGGGCGACTGAAAGCTCTTCAACAGCACACTTCCGGTTTCGCTGGGATCCCATCAACTTTCCTTCCATTTAGGGACCAAATTGATGACAAGGCTCACTTGTAGACTAATTTGTTTTTAATCTGAGATCCTCATGAATCCCAGCTGAACCTTCCACTTACGATATTCTTCAACTAATTGTCCTGAGTATAAATCGCCTCTCATTCCATTTGATAAGATACCGGAGAAATCCAAGTATCCTCACTTGTCATGTGGGAGCAGTTCTCGAGGGTGTTCTGTGAACAAAATATACTGCGATACTTCGAGTACTATGTCAGCTATCCACTTCCGAACCCAACATGAATTTCCGCAAATATATTAGACCTTGGAGATTTGTGCCTGTTCCGAGAAAAAGCTGACTTCGTTTCGAATTTATTGGATTTTTGCTCGTGTATGAATGCGTTGTTACTGGAGGAAATTCCTCCCAAATGAAGGCTGTTTCATCGATATTCCTTCCTAATTTTCAAAAGTTCCCTCAACGGAGACGTACAAAGCGAGCGGGAAATACCATACGGCACACAGATTCCAAACATGAAAGTTCCTGGTGCTGAAGTTCGAACCGTGTTTCCCTTATTCCATTGGAAGAAGAGCCTAAATTCCACCTAAAAGGAACCATGCACGTTTGTAGCGTTCAGTCATTTGGTTCTCGTGTGAAGTAACGCATGTCAAGTGAGGTGAACGAAGTATTAACCCGAAACCTACAACAGAAGGTCAAGGAAACATGTTTAAAAAGTCCTCTGCAATACAAAAGGACAAAATATAAAATTTCGCTCATCTACAGTCGTGGTCAATTTATTCACTATTTTCAAAAGGGATCAGAATTATATTGTAGCCATTATTAATTTAAAACGAGAGAATCATCGCTGTTGGGAAACCAGTACCATTCCCACCACGTAGTCTAAACCGCGCTCGAGGACTATCGCCATACTATCCTTGCTAAGTGAACTGGAGATATTCACAAAAAGACAATCCTCTAAGACCAAGTCCGTATGGCCAATGTCTACAGACCGTCAGGAAATTGGCTCAGTAGGTGAGACAATTGCCCAGCAGCAGCCTGGCCGTCATCCAAAACGCGAGCCAGTGAAGGACCTACTGGTCTTCTGACAACAGCGCGACAGTGATCTGTAGGTGGAAAGTATACACCCTTTGATAGTGTATCTTTACATCACTTAGTCATTACACTTGGAAGATCCATTTGGGAGAGAGTAGAGGTGATTCTGGTCAAGTCTTCATCGGATCACCTCCATGTCTTGCAGTGCCTCAGCTGAGTTAGCTGTGATTCATTGTTTGACATGAAGCAGACGTTGGATAGCCCCGCATGTAGGACGACTGACAAATGCAATGCAGTGGTTTGAACACGGGCAAATTGGTTAAGAACTTCTCTCATCAATCGTGGTTCATTAAAGTGTCCCGTTTCAAAGCTGCTCCGTCCACGCAACCCATTGCATATAGACGACACCCCATAGAAACGCCAAGCAAGATAACCGAATTTGTCTGTTCGTTACATCGTGTCGTAGGAGTAGGGTTGAATCTAATTTGTTTGACCTTATAGTTCCCCCATTCTTTCGCGTACTCCGCCTATGTACTTTTAATCTCCAGTTATTTGGCCTATTCGTACCCGTCACTCACCATGCTACAGAGGCCGTCCTTTCCAACACTTGTGTATTGGACATGTGTGACTGTGTGTGAATGTACACTGCTGACCTACTTACCCATATGCGTTCACGTCCCGTTTGCTGAGCCTGCCTTGACTTGTTTTCTCATGAGTTCCGTGTGATCGCACGTCCAACGAGAATCACGAGACTGCCTTCGGAAGCGTGACCGCAACCCACGCTACCGAGTCATCGTTTCCCTCGCCGTTGTTAGATCTGCGGATTTTGACACTGCACTGTGCCGTTCAGTGACAGACCTGTGAGCTTGTTCACGCTACGAACGTGAACAATTGATGTTTGTTGTACACATTTGCTTACCCTTGCGTAGATAGTACCGTAGAATTACGAACCCAATTCTTCCTTTTGATATTCGGGATTGTCGAACCTACGCACCCTGCTCTCATAATACTGTGGGAAACGAGTGTCAGAATATGATTGTTGCAACATGGGCGTCGGTCATACGGTATCGTTCGAATTTACTGACCGAACCCAACCTCTGCATGTCGGCTTCCCCGTCTAGGATTGAGCGACCTGGCAGCATCCCAGCTCTCATACTTCCTTCGGGTGGCATAGCAGCTAGACGGGTATCGTTCACAGTGGCCAGCTGTACGTTCTCTCTGCATCCATCCACGAGTCAGATACACAAGAGCACCATAGGATTCGGCGCTGACCAGACATCTAGGTGGTCTGATCGGAATGGCACAGCTGGTTGCCACGTCAGTTTGGGACTAACAATTAGTCACCTAGGGCAGCTTCATGTGCTACTGAGACGTTTTCATGGATGAGTGACAACACAGCTTGGTTCGTTGAATAGACCAGATAGATAGATGTCCGCGAAAATTCGAATGTACGCGCGCTAAACGCATAGGTTGGTCCCTTCTGGGAATTCATAATCCCGTAACTCTGTTGATTATAGCTGTTAGTAATGTGTTGATTTCAGAGGTGATCCATTCAACATATACTTTTTCGAAAAGTAGTTGTGTCACCTGGATAGGCGATGGAATCGATTGGGAGATGGCCCCCATCAAAGTGGGAAACGCCATGGAGAAAATTATGCATTTTTCAATTAGATTAGGGGTTAAATGATCCCATCTATTTCAGGGCTGCAACAATCAATAATAGTTCATTCCGTTTTGTAAATCTATTCGAGTTACGCACAAATACGAAAAATGCACCACACTGTACCCGACGCAATGTACAGTCTATTCAGCTGGTCGCACTACGTGTGAGGTGTGACATACCGGAAAACGATTTGCCCGACCAGCAGGACAGGAAACACCATTTCCACGTAGGGATTGGGCGCGAAACCGAAAGCACAAAGTACCAGTAGCTGGATCAACTGAATTATGGTGAACAAGTGTAGTTTTCTTTGAGGCACACGACGAATGTAGTGGGACGGTGGGTAGGCTGACTGTAGAACGAGGGAACGAGGGAACGAGACAATGACATAAAGTAAAAAGCGTGTCCATCAAAAATCCACCAGTAGTATTTAGTGGGTGGTTATACAACCGAAGTGACTGCCAAATGACCTTGACAACACTGGATGAATGTCGTTTCAAATAAGACAATCCATCTCAGCGAATCGTGCGAAGTTTGCGGTTAGTCGTACAAGTTAAATATGGGCAACAAGCATGAATGTACAGTAGTACTGTGTGTTAATTTCAACCAACGAAGATGCTGAACCACCCGGCGTGGAATTCACTGACTGTGGGACCTTAACTGTTGACAGGGCAATCTTGAAATCAAGGAGAGCTGAGATCAGTTCTTGGAGGACTATAATAACTCCAAGGTTTTTTTGTTCACCATAGAGAAGCGACCACTCGCAGCAGTTGGTTTCGTCAAATGCACCTAGGTTATGAAGAGTCGAAACAGTGATGTGAGAAAGACAAGCGGATTTGTTTGGAACCAGATACAGTGCTAAATGAGGCTCAGCGGGACTGAGATGACAAACATTGTAATGACTGAAATCCGAATTTTGTGACCACCCTTCAAGGCATTGCTCCAACACAGGTTTCCACTGAAAAATTACAACTGATCAATTCACAGAATTGCAAGATGAACAACAATCATCACCCGTCACTTACTTATCTCATTTCACGTTGTGACAGGACTAGCAGCAGAATTCCATACCTGATTATTGATAGGATTTCCGAATCAAAGGAACAGTTCGGCTAGTATCTTGTATGGCCTAGTGGTTGATCTCTCTTAGAAGAAGAGCAGTTGGTCTATGCAGAGAGAAGCTACGCGACCAGTCCATATGTCAATGTATTCAACAGCTGAACCCTTCAAATGCTTTGTGAACAATACACCAGAGCTATGGGGTTTCGACATATTAGTACCTCCCGGTTAGCTGAAATATGCTTACGGTGCCGACATATTCGACTGCGAAATTGAGGCACACCCACTCTGACTATAAACCAGAGAGAACCAACGTAGGACCTGACGACAAGGCCTCCAGCAGTCGGAGACTGCATCTGCATTGAGGTGTATGAACCGGATAAGAATTTTTGGGGTGGTAGCTCTCTTGGAAAGGCAGCTTGGAAACTGGCTGCCATAAACCTAGTAACCTGTCGCCCACAGTGATATGGGGATGCGATATGACCGTGAATGTTTGTCTTGCCTGGAACTCTTCGGGTGAAACAATGGGGGCAATCGTTTAAACCCAGTTAGCAATCTGGGAGGCCTAAATGCACACGACATACGGACAACAGATTAAATATGATGAGGCACTGTCCACTTGGGGAACTTCTAGAAAACCACGATGGAGGGAACGGCCTACAAGACCATTCGTCCACTAGTACAGGGCCGCTTTTTATGTCAACAGCGTAACTCTTGTATGAGTGGCGCGTCCGCTTTACACTTTTCCAGTGTCTCCATCACTGGAAAGAATAAGAGTTTTGGTAAACTGGACCTGAAATTTTCGTGTGATTCGACGCTTAAGTCGCTCGCCAAGCGCCATTGTTTGACTCGATGCGTGTGACTTCGTGCTTCACTGATGATTTCCCACTTTAACTCAATCCGACTGCATTCATCCCACTGCCCATATATTGAAGATCAGGCACCCTTACTTCACTCACATCACAAATCCACCACTCCCTCCTGCAGAAGTAGACTGAAAACAGTAATGCTTTTGTAACGAACGAGGAGGGTGTAGTGCTTCCCACTCAAGTTTTTACATCGAAGCTCACGTACGTAAACATCTTTTGTCCTGTCGAAAGCTGGTCTTCCAGGAGTTTGATTTGACTGCTCTGGCTAGCTATTATATCGTGATTTTCATACTCATTGACATTTGTCTCTTACTGATCAAAGGCTTAGTTATATGCAGATACCTTGTTTTCCAGGATGAGAACAGTGTCTTTCTCCGTTCCATTTCTCGTAATCCTCCACCTAAGTAGTACCTTGCCTAGTTGAGAATTGTGTAGATTCCTTGTCGCAACATAGTCGTTGCGCATTGCTAGCTTTAGCATGTGGCCTTCAAATTCGGCGGAAGAGCAAGTAGGTTTAAAATCACGTAACAAGCAGGTAAGTCACTACCAGCAAGCTCGAGATTAACCATCAGTAACCCTCTTTTGGGTGGGGAATCCTCATGGATTTTGGTGTGTCGATTCAGGTGAAAATCCCCTTTGAAATTCATCTACACTTTCCAGCGAGCCGTGTGGATTAGCTGGTGCGACGATTGTCATTCAAGGGAGAGGGGATCGGTGGGCTTTGGTCTGGTTGGAATTTCTACCTCATTTTTCTCTGATTCTAAGTCCGTTGAGAGCCACACACCGTCACTTTTCAACTTGGCTTACATAAGCCTGCTGTCGATAAGCCCACCGTTTCCAAATTCTTGATTCCATTCACAACGTGATGCTTCGTGATTTTCATCGCTTCGGTCACCGAATCCCAATATCCGTCTTAAGACTTCTGGATTCACCAGATCTGAAGTGTATGCTCTGTCTGACGCATGCCGCTCCGTCGCCGAGTCTTTGACTAGCGCTTCGTTCGCATTCCTGTGTTTTGTGGTAGCTTGAGACGGTCTTTCATGAAGACAAAGGCAAACTGGTACAGTTGCATGTAGGGCTGTATGTCGTGTTACCACAAGACCGGGCTATACTATTCGTGGTGGTGGTGCCCAGCGATAAAGACTCGATCCTGATGGGCTTGTCATCGTTTGGTGCTCATCTGACTCGCGGCACATTCGCCAATTGACATGACGTTCGGTTACTTAGACCAACAACAGGCATCCGGACAATAAACCTGTTGATATGTTCGCCCACTTCCAGCCCAATGCAGTCAAATCGAATGAAGTTTTCATTAACGATTATTCTTCACAAACCATTTCAAGCGCGATCAATTCAGTCGCTGCAGAAAACGATTACGAACTGAATGAGCTTGCAGCGGCCCATGCTCACCTCCAGGGTGTGATGCTTTACGCAGCATCAGCCGAACCCCATCATGTTGCACCGACGAGGGCGAGTTTCAACTGCTGCTCGGATAGATGCTTTTTACAGTTTTACTCGTAGCAGGAAATGGAGTCAGCTGCGACAAAACAAGTCAGCACGATCATCCTACCAGTGAATTGATTTTGTGGTGCGCCGGGTCTGTACAGAAAACATACGAAATAACGTCCTTGTTCCAGCTCAAAACTCTGTTTGCGTTTGGGTTGCTGACTGAGTGGTTCAAAGTTTTTAGTTCGGTGGACAGAGCCGGAGAGTCTACTTTACATGAATCTCTAGGGCTGGCACAGATCTCGCAAAAACATGGCACTGACCACTTTGCGTAGCTGGCCGACTGGCCTGACGAGCGTCAAAATATCAATAGAACCTACCTGTTCCGTGATAAATAGTAAAAGTCTTTCGAACAGCTGATTACTGTAGACTGCTGTGACAGCCATATAGACGAATAGCCCCATCAGCACAGCTGGCGGGATGTAGCAGAGTGGGATCGGAATCATTAGTAGAGAGAGTCCGATGAATATGTGCGAGATTATTGTGGTCAGTCGCGTTTCTCGAACACGGACGATGCTGCAAGAAAGGTAAATAGATTGTGACAAAGTAGATCTGATAAAACACCACACAAGACGAGGAATACTGATATACTCTAATGCTTCAGCTGACCTACACGCATCCCTGAAGTGCAAGCGTACGGGCAGAATTGGTCGATATTGCACGGTTTGTACTAGTGAGTGACAGTAACCCGGCCTTTCAAGCGAAACGGGTGAGCCGAGCCTCGTTCTTCGAACCTACAAATGTATTCACTCCAGCAGTGATAAAGTTGGCTTGTCTGTGTGGGCCAGACAAGAATAACGAAACTAGGATAGGAGTACTGCTGTTTGAATAAGTGCTTTCTGTTTTCCGGCAACATCTTGTGAGTGAGTGAGTCCTGATAATGACCAATAGAAACTTAGCAAACTGAATATCTTTACAACGGTATCTCGGGGTGGCATGTAGACTACACAATGTGTAGAGTACTAACAAGATGTGACTGACCACATGGGACTCCACCGAGTCTCCGGTTCCGGGAACTTCATTGTGCTTATGAGATCAGAAGTCTTCGGTTCAATTCCTGTTCAGGAAAGAGACCGATAGTCTCAGATCCCAAACAGGGGAAATCGATAGTGTACTGACCTCAGATTTTGAGAGGTTCCCATACCACATATATTAAAAGATAGCTTGGAAATAGTTTGAATGTAGTTCTCCTCCACTGGACAATATACGTCACATCAGCAATCAGTAGCACGTGGGAAAGACCTAGGTGTGACGGTTTGGTTCCATCTGGATTCACCAGTAGATTCTTCCACGGATTTATTTAAGATGTACTCTCAACAATGCACGTACACACAATTCAGGAACATGGATGATATATTACCGGTCGATTATCAGAAGAGAAACGTTCCAATAAGACAAATTCAGCGTCCAGGCTCAGTAGTGGCCTATTACTTTTCCGCAATAATTACTCATGATGTGTTACGAACGCTTCAACTTGTTGGGCTTCCAACCGAACCCAACTGATTGTCCCCAAAAAGAGAAGTGTAATAACCTGCAACCCTCACAAGACACTTTACGGCTTCATGTGGAATCAAGAGATAAGGTCAAGGAATCAATCAGGTCAGGTGACATAGAAACGTTCGAGGTTCAGAAATGAAAGTGAACCAACAGATGTGGCAAAAGGATAACTAAACCAGGCGTAGAACTGCTTACTTTGAATAACATTACCGCACGCGTGAGATTGAGCACAAAGGAACTTTAATGCTTTATTACAAGATGTCTAAACCGACTTGCTTATAAAAAAATATCCCTTGCAATAGGGTGAAACAAAGGGTCTCATCGTTCTTGTGTAATAATAATCATAATAATAATCGTTCAGCTTTAACGCCCTTTCGGTGCCTAGCTTTCATGCCATACGAAGGGAGCACAAGGGCTGGGATACTGCCAGGTTGCCCAAGCCTAGACAGAGAAAGTCGAGAGGCAGGAGTCGGGTTCGAACCACGGACCTTCCGGTCAGTAAATTCGCATTCCAACCACCCGGGCCCTCTCACCCCGTTCTTGTGTTCAAAGTATTCATCACATATGTGAATTCAAACACAGTAGCTTTTGGACGAACAAGAACATTAAGTGAGAAACTCACGGTGGCAGAATCGACTGAACAAATTACTGCTATGAAGCACGAAACTCACGTCTGTCGAATGTGCTGACCCATGTCTATGCGCTCTTCAATGTCAGCCAGGGCTCTAATATGAAGTGGAGAGTGTGGAAGCGCTGCATGAACCCAAGGTAGACAAAATATTGACAAGACCATGTTGATCAGTGCGACCACCATCAGATCCCAATGAGGAGCTGGGGATTTTCGTAGCCTACCGACAGAAAGTGGACAAAACGATGGGGAATGCTCATGTCAAGCAGTTAAGGTACACAGAACAAACAGAAAACTGTTGTTCAACAGAAGCGTGTTCACAACATGTTTAATAAATCCAAGGCTGTTAGGAATTTCCGGACAAAGCAAAGCCTACAAGTCTCCAGCAGTGCAACCTCTGTTTAGCCTCCTTTCCGTTCACCAATCCAATGTACCCCCCACCCCCGAATTCTCCCCAATCACATTTCGTCACATTAAGGAATAGTTTGATGTGTCAGACGTTGTGGCCTTTTTTTAATTAAGCTGTCTTCTACACAGCACGTAATTAAAGGATACAACAGAGGGGGAGTTCCGTTTGACACTTATTCTGATGCCATCCATAAAATCCACTCAGGAAACACAACGTTTTTGGTGGAAGGGAGACAGGCGGGGCAATCAACCTTCAATTATCACGGTCAGTGTTAATTGTGGGTTCACTCTAGAGAATGGCATTTTGAGAAACGACACTTTAGAGAACTGACTTGGCTTTATGGTGCCCGATTTCAAGGCGTCGTATCAGGAAAATATCAGAATTCGCCGCTAAACTCAACCTGGAAAATTTCGGTATCAATCTGAATTTTGAGTCCCGATTTCGCTAACCGATGTACGACTACATACATACTGGAGAACATTCCCAAGCTTTCTTACTTTGAAAATCACTGATCAGGCCCGGGATTGGGTTCATTTCAAACAGTTTGGATACAATGCAAGCATCGGACGCGATCCTTAAAATCCTAGGGTAGATAAGTAAGAAATCAAACTGTCCTGCTGGGTACGCTTGTGTTTTTGGTATCTGGAATTGCCAGCCTAAGTGAAGCTGCAAAATAGGAGAAAAATAACAGATGAGAAGCTTTTGTGCAGTGAACGTCGACGTGCGATCTCTTTTTCGAAGAAATGTACCGTTTGGGTACACCACAAAGTGCCAGTTGAAATTGCCTTCTTTTGAAGTCTCCTTCGGAGGAAGAATGCTCCGCGATAAAACTGATGAACGTTAAGTGTGACTTATGAAGCTTTTTACTTCACATCAAATCCATACGGTTTCTGTTTCCGAAAGTTGAAATCATACTGTCCCTTCGCAGAAAGGTCACATTCAAGAAAGACCACTCCCAGTACAGCCAACTTTTTGTCAGTAAATTAAGGTGTCCTGTCTAGAGTAAGACAGCCTTATAATTCGCTGGATACAG
Organism: Opisthorchis viverrini; assembly: GCF_000715545.1. Lineage (NCBI taxonomy): Eukaryota > Metazoa > Platyhelminthes > Trematoda > Opisthorchiida > Opisthorchiidae > Opisthorchis > Opisthorchis viverrini. The sequence goes on from NW_008751963.1 coordinate 12,494, forward strand.
TGAATGTGACCTAACAAAAAACTTCCACTACTGGTTACGTGGTATGAAGTTTAGGGTGGCAGATCCCACTTGACTGCTTAATAATAGATTTTACTAATTACTTAGTCCCTTAATCGTTGTTTGAATTCCATTTGGAGTAGATACACTGAATCCGGTGTGGTTAAGGCATCTGGTAAAGAACTTTCTAAGGTCTGTTGTTTGTCTATTCGTAGCTCAAAGAACTGATCCACAGCATACCTCTGAACGGTCGTTTTTTGCCGAGCCAGTCAGCTAGAGTCCGCTATCTTTGTGCAAATCAGCCGTTCTCCTCATTACAAATACCCTCATGCAATCAGCCCCCTAAAACATTAAAAGACATCTCGAAGGCAATTGTTACCTTAGGTTGAATTTATTTCTGATTTGGTTGTAGAGGGCATACTCACCACACATTTTGATGATCCGTTTGTTTATGTACCATTGTTAGCTTCGTTTACACGAATTCTAACCAAGCCATTAATTGGAAGGATACCATAACCATCCTGAAGCTTGGTCACAGCAACGACAAACCATCTGTATGACTGAATCTTATCGAATCGTTGCATCTTTACCTCCAGCCGTTTCTTACTCCTTGTCCAACCATAGCATCACACTTCGGTTGACGGGGGTTTCGAGAAATGAAAAAGGGAAAGGGTTCACGCCGAAAGTACACTTACCTGTTTGCAGGCGAATTTACAATAGCGCTGGCAATGTTTTGTTCCATATAAAACAGCATTGATAACGGCAAAGCAAGTCCAAGAGCTCCCAGAACTGCACGCCAATCAAGGTTAGTCAATGGGGTCAGCGAAAGCTGAAGGTCACGCGGTGAGTGCAGGTATGGTTCCACTGAATGTGCAGGGAAGACAAGAACCGCATAAGAGGGGTAACGTAAACAAGCAGACAGTCCATCAGTAAAAAACCTGGGGGTGAAGACACTTGGAGGAAAATGGCTGAGTTCAGGTCTAGCGAAAGCCTAAGCGGTACATAACAATATCGCCCAACAGGTTACACAGTCATGCTGAAGACGGTGGATGACCTGGCTGGGATTAAGCCGAACAGATACCTCGAGGACTTTCCAGAATTCGAAAGTATCTCGGTTTGTTTCAATGTTATATAGCAGTGTTGTATAGTATATATATAGTCGCACACCTTCAATGCATTCTTTCGTGAAGCAACACGGTTTTGCAGAGGTCGATTAGGAAACGGCCACTTAAGATGAGTGAGTAATTCGTTCTTCTGTTTGAAATACAATGTAGTGCAATTCATTCTGTGCCTAAGGTTTTAATTTTGGGAGAAGGTCGGCGAAGCTGGAAGTATATGTGTCAGATCTAGTACAGTTCCCGATTTCAGAAAGGTGCCAATATGTGCCAAATTGTCATAATGTGATTTAGTGGGAGCCACTGGAGGGATTGAGTACATGGGCTAAATAACTGGACTGAGGAAAATTTACGATGGTACTCCAGAACACCCGCTCCCAACGGAATTTTCCCAAACAATTATTGAATTCCTGGATCAGTCCTTATTAGTTGTTTCCAATGGAATGCGCGAAAGTGTAAAACGAAACGTAAAACGATGGTGCCAAACACCAAGTGGGTGAAGCGATTGTTCTGAGTTTCGGCCTCAATTGACCACTTCGCAGGTCTTATCAGATCAGACAGTTCGTTGGAATATGTCAAAACAGATCTGTCTAACCCTTCAATCAATGTTTTCTACCAACTATTCCGTGAGTTTTCTCCCTGTGTTTTTAACCGTATTATCAAACCCTAGTGGTTGGATTGTTCGCACAGCCAGGTGACAAATTTGCAGAACTTTGTCGCTTTAAGAATAAATGTTGTCAGTGCGATGCAGAACGTAAAGACCTGAATTTTCGGTTTGTCCCTCTTCGAAATGATGAGACAAAGAGGGAAATCCAGGAAATCCGTTCAGCTACGTCGATGGGGCGGACCGGTCGATTTCAATAAAATACCTGTCAGTTTCAGATTCTTAATCTCCGATTGTTTTTCGTGTTCATCCAAACACTGAGTTCATCTACCAAATGAAAGGAAGAGGGCCGTCTCTTTAAAGTTGTTTATTAGAAAATGCCAAGTGAACAGTTACAGACTATTGGACAGGGAAGCCAACTCTCACATGTTTACAAAAACTGAATATCAATCCTCTCTTTGAAAGCGTCTTTCTGAACTTTTCTGGATATTCATTGACTGTTTCTCAAATCCCAGCGACTCCACAAATTCCGTAATAGATCTCACTTTTCAAGAGACGCGAAGCGGATTTACGAGAAACCATACTACTCACATGCCTCCTCCATCAGTAGTGTCACCATTACACACCTTACCACTTTAAAGGTCCTTCGCATGCAACCGATTTTCATTTACCTCAGTCAGGTCGGCTTTGGCAGCGAGTCTATTCGGCTGCTGTTCGGGTGTATCATGCCACTTACGAAGCTGCGTCCTATTTACTCTTTTCGATCCCCGACCATCTTTAATTGTACAGACGTTCCCCCGGCGGTCGGCAACGACGTACGCCCTTGCCATCGACTGCCTAGCTTCCGCGACCCCAGTCCACTGCTTCCAAGATTCTGATAATCGCGCCTATGGGGAATGTTCGTGCCTTTCTGCTTGCTGTCTTCTGCCTAGGCCTTTCCTGAACGGCGGTCAAGTTTTCTCGGGCTCTCCTTTCTTCCTCTAGCTCCTCCGGAGACAAGTGTGTTGCCTGTCACAACCCGATTTCCAGTGCATATACAAACTTTCACTCATGCAGGAAGTTCTCTGCGTCCAATTTCCCGTGCCCTACTATATTGGTTTCCCCTTCAAGCCACGCAAAACGAAAGCTAGTCTGTTGGGCTGACTAAGTTATAGGTGTGTGCAGTTGCCCTTGGCTAGGTAGCATGATCGACGCTAATGACTCCCGGATTCATGACTCACTTTAGCGGCTGAGCTGACACCAGTGTACAACCAAGCACAATTCTTGCCATTGTTTCAGTGAGCTGTGATGCTCAAGAAGGCTGATGAAAAAATTTCGCTTCAGATCAGTCTGTGTGGATGCCCAGCATAGGTACAACTCTAACTAGGAAAGGTGACCGTGCTGCGTGAGGGAAGTGCGCGAATCTGAGGACATGGGCGGTTACTTAATTTGGAAATTCAGGCTAATGGTAAGGAAGTGGTCATCCAAATCACACAGCAAGATATCAACCCAATCGCCTTGACGAAAGGTTCAACTAAACTCCGGTAGGGGAACGTTAAATTACGGCCTATTCGTGAGGAAATTGTAGCCACTTGGTTCGAGTCGAATCACCCTATATGCACCATATAAAAATGGACTTCCAGGTTTTGACATATTAATCTGGGTAAGGAGGTGGGGGGGGGGAAACAGATATATGCCCCGGAAATTAAAAAAAAATGCATGGATACGGAATGAGATGCGCACCACTGGTGGCGCTATGGAGTTAGGATTGGTGGACCATCGTGTAACCAGTTGATCAAACCCATGTGAGACGAGAGTCGACTTCGACAACTCAACACGGGCGATCAGCAGCGCCCTGTAAACTACTCTGATCAACACTGTTACATGCTGGTAATGTGGTGTTACATGCCACAGAATACTTGCAAGCAATGCATTCCACAAAGGCGATATTGTTTAGGCCTTTTCAAACGGGGCGAGCAGTCTACACAAAAAAAGTTGAGCAGAAAAGCCAGTGTGGAGTAATGCTGGTGGTAACGAACAGAAACCTACAACCAAACGGCAGGATAATGAACGCTGGGAAGCAAAAATCCGTTTGAAAGAGGTCATCAAACAGCTTGCTCCTGTCCACCAACGTAAAGTCGGATCATCATTTTGAAATGACCATAGAAAGATCAGACGGATTCGATGGGGCTAGGCGGACAATGGTACAACATTTAGAACTAGCTTTGCTTTGTGTTGTATACGGGTTTAACAGTGATACTACTGACGGGGAGGCATGCGAGTAGTATGTGTTATTCTTGGAATTTTGCTTTGCGTCTAATAAATAACTCCGCCGCGAAGGTCACAACCAGGACAGTTACTGGGTCATCGTTCGCCATCGGTGGAATAATGGTTACACGCTCGACTCGCATGTCAGATGTCCGGGGTTCAAATCCCGGCACGGCCACTGGATATGCACTGCTGATTCGCTCTAATAAGAGCGAGACTCGAGTTCAGTGCTCTCCTTTGGTGTGGACCCACCGGACTGATTACGCCAGAACAGGAGGACGACCGTTCAAACGCGAGTGGTGTGACTATGGACAAAATACCTATCCCGCAATGCTCCAAAACTGAAACACAGGATTAGGAGAGTAGTTCCATATTATACGCCAGGTTGGACAGGTTATGCACCTTTACTTCTTTCAAGACCGGGCTGAGTGTGTGGCTTGTCCTTCCGGTGGTTCTTCGACAACCCAGAGATGCACAGGAGCGCTTCGATCAGTTGATTTCAAATAGAAAGTAGGTGAAATATTTTGGTGGATGTCGACTTGGGAGTGTCTTACTGGGACATGTCTCACGTCGGCTGGATAATAACAGGTGACAGACAGCAGTCCTCATGTTTTTGCAAAACATTTGTGACAAGGAGAGAGAAAATTGGTTCAGGACTTGGAGTGTGTAGAATTCACAACTGGTCACGCAAATCTGAACAAAGATTAAACGTGAACTACCTGGGTTGAACACAAAGAACTTTCAATTGCCACTTGGAATGGTTTGGAAATTTGTAGATTTTTTGGTGCGGAACAGTTGTTGTCTTTAGAATGAATTTAAATGATTATGCTTCATTGACTGGTTTTTGAAAAGCACTTTCAGAAAGTTCCGGGAGGAAGCCTATACTCATGTGAATAGAATAAAGGGGAGATTTATCCAAGAAACAAGGTGAAATGCTTGACTCAATGAACGATGGACTCGCACCGATCCAAATAGCTAGTTGGCAACAAATTACTGGGATATATTGGCTGAGTATACTCATGCAAGTCACGAGAACAATGGAGGTAGCGGACAAAGCTTGTTTTCTGTGGCTTATACACCACAAATTTATATGGTACCAGAAATCACATGAAAAAGGTCAAAATCGCGGGTAGATACACTTTGGAGAAATAGAAATCAAGGGAAGAAGGAAATTTGAATGAAGCAGAGATCAATGGGTCGCGGAATCAGGTAAATGACTTCAATGTCATGCTGGCTTGTGGGACTGGATTTTTCGCAGGCCAGTTCAAGTTCATAGGTCGGATCCAGCAGTCGGATTCCAAATGGCTTAGCGATCGATGGTAGTCTGGATCGTACCAGTCTTGCTCGGTTCAGAGTTACCCGGTATAGGAGAGCGATGGCTTGCTATTTGTCGATGCTATGACTGGTCTCGGCCAAATGTGACGCAATCGCACCTGAGCCTGGTTTCTTCCAACTAACACTCAGAGACACGGGATTGTGTGCTCGCATTCTGTTTGACAAATGCCTTGTCATACGACGAACATATGATGCTTGACACAAGCATACAAATGAGTACACACAAAAGCTGTTGGTAAAATGTGACAATTTGTCCTTCAAGCGGAAACTGATAGTGGGGCTGGGATTTAACCTCAAACACAGATAAGCAGCCAAGCGTATCGTATCAGCAGAGGTTCTAAGTCATGTGGTAATTAGTTAAGCAACCGGGTCACCATTAAATGGGGCCTCATGTAGAAAGACTTCTTCTTTTGAGTTTGAGTTACTCTTGTAAAGCTCTTGTGGTACGACGTACTCTGTTCCTGACGAAGACAACAAACCGTAATCGGTACGTGTTGAAATATTGGTAGCTCGGGGAGTTTATTGGTTGTTGATCAGGTGGCTGTTGGTCTGTTCGCCAAGCTTGGCAATTGACTTGCAAGCGTTTCATCACCTTTCGAAGAGGCATCCAATCACTTAATTCAATACTATCGTTTTCAAAAGAACCGTTGTCCCTCTCTGAACGGAACACTCCCCGGAGGTATCACCCTCGGAACGTTGAGTCATGAGAAAACTCTACTTTATTGCAGTTTTCACTCCACTACTCAACTATGTTCACTAATCAATCAGCAGATGTCACAACCGCGCAAAATTTATGTGACCTCATTTGTACGGATTTGAGTGCGGATTTTTTAATAGTATGGTTCACTTGATTTGCGACAGTGGATTCGTAGCGACGTAGTTAGAAAATGGATGTGTAGCGGGTACTTCAGTCGTGGAATACATTCAGCAATATCAACTGCAGTACCTGGGCCACCTGCCATGTATAACGAAACACGTCTACTGAAACGAATGTTATCGTCCGCGGCTCCTTTAGAATAACGAATAAACTATTTGGACGATATGTGACTTGTTAGAAGTAGACTATGAGTGGTTTGGGGGTTGTTGGCACTTTTCAGAATAGGATCCCCGACGTTCCATACTTGGGGCTGAAGAAAATGCAAGATGTAGTTCTTATCGGTGTCAGTGGCTTCCGTGCTGTTAGTTTTCTTTCAGATTGCCTGAGTGTAGACACCTCAGGATGCTTGCGGTAGCCCAGCACTAGCCGCCTCCAGCTTTGAGTATAATTGGATAAGCCCTCTAGTTATACGACATTGAAGAGTCAGTATCCAAATTGAACTCACTATCTGATGATGATGTATAAAGTGGGCCTTCTTCAACTGGATAATATGGCACTACAAATGTACTTTTGATTCGCCCTGTGAATCAACGGTGAACTGAAGTCATTCTCTCTTGTGTACTGACTACTCATGAGTAACGTGAATTACGCCCGTATAACTCCGTTTTTTCCCTTGCTGCTCGTTTCACCCTCTTTCTCTCCGACTCAAGGTCTGCTTATACCTTAGTAACTGATGTAAATATTTTGTTGTCCGTCCATCATTGCTTGCAAGTTCTTCCAGTTCTACCTATTTTCGAGCATTCTCTCTAACAGAAAGTACAGACCGACCGGGGACCGAACTCCGAGCTCGTCGAATGCCGGACAAGCGTGTTGTCCACTAGAACAACTCGATAATGAGTGGGCCCCATTTTGTGTAGTACCTATATACTGCACCTGCCAGATAGCCTTTGGGGAGATTTGTCTCAAACGGACCTACGCGCGCAATACGATTTGTCACGCGACACGAGCTGCCGTCAACCAAAGACAGTTCCATACCTTCAGAACGTACTGACTGTCTTTTGCGCCGTTGTCTCTCTCAGTATGGCTTATTCATACTGACAGACTTCCCGTATCTGGACGTTTGTGCATCTTCTGGTGCTTACCTGTTGTTGACTCCACTAACCTCGCTGTCTCACTGACCATTTTTTGCTCCTGCTAATTTCGCCACCATTGATTGTACGTTTGCTTAATTCACGATGCTCATTAAGCCGTTTATCTATAGAACCAGTTCCTGTCAAGTCTCAACACATCATCTGCTGCCTTCGTCAGTTTGTTCCCATTGTCTACTGGCTCCGAACTGCGTATAGTATGATAGCCGCAATAGTCGTGTAAGATCCCTAACTGCCCGGATCTTACCTGTGAAATGTATGCTTGTCGGAGATCTTTTTGTGCCCTAGTTGGTTTGACTTATAAAATTGACTTCGGTGAGAGTGGTGGAACACAAATTAATGCAAATTTTTAAACACGGCGTCTTGAAAACAAAAGAAATGCATACCTTTTTTCTTACACTGACACGTTTAGATTCCATCCCACACAAAACCTTTTTATATGCCCCCCAGTAGGTAGTAGGAACATTTTTTGAGGTCATTGCAAGAAAGGTAGGTGCACTCTGCAACTAGGCAATGTTTTTCAATGCTTTTACGTACTTTTTAGTATGGTAGGGCGTTCAGTATTCGCACAGTGGAATGGAATTTTTGAGGGCTATGACGTGTCCCTAATGGACTGGAATAATCGGACAACTTAGTTTAGAGTACCAGTCCAAACTTTTGGGTCCCATTTAGACATTCTGGTGTCTCAACGATGCTGGTTAATTATTCCACCAGAATTTTCCCCCAGAGGTACGATTTCTCCAGTGGACAATGAAATTTGGTGAGCTGCAAAGATGTGCAAGTGGATCAGAATGGTTTTTGGTTTGAGCACATACGCAACAAAACTCAACATTTTGGCGCAAAATGTTTTACTCTGCTCTTAAAGGTTTTGCGGTTAAGAGCATTGTACGGTTAATGGGCCCCGTGTGGTAGTCATAATGGAAAACAATCCAGAATTCGGCAACAGATCAGTCTGCCCGAATATCTGTAAAATGGACAGGCCGCAGTGGAAGAATGACCGAACTTAGGGAATGTCTAGCGAAATTTAGCAGGATTTTCTAGCCACTGCTATTGTGATTTCGCTCCGTTGGCTAGTCCGAGCCTTAGAACTTCCGACCCGTGTTCAATATGAATGAGGTCGAATCATTTGTGAGCTGTGTGTGCCCTTCTGTTAAGGTTGATTAGTGATGGTAAAACAAATGACCACAGTGTTTTATAACTCAGCGTTTCGATCATCACTGTTCAGTAATCAAAGATCATCCACGGTGATGGAAGAGTTAACTTCCAAAAATACTGCAATTATCGTTGTGCTTTTGTTAGGCGGAACTCCACACGGATCCTTCTTTACCGCTCACAGTCAGGTGCTGCTACGGCCGAGAAGTCCATCCCACGCAAGATTGGTCAAGAATTCGGGACGCTAGCCGGTCCGGCATCAAGGCGAGGTCTGATTGGTCGAAAGCCTGGAGTCAACAGCCAATCGTTACCCAGTATTGGCCTAATGCCGATTGCCAATGGCGCATTCAGAACGCGCCAGAATTTCCAGAGTTATTGCCGTCTACGCTATATATATGAAGTGCTGTACAAGTGTTCCTGACTTCGTTTTGGGTGTTAATATACCTTGTGCACCTTTGGTGGTTGTTTTGACGTAAACGCTAGCTTTGGAGCCTCAGACCGAGAACTAAGCTGAGAAAAATACCGATACTACAGCTTTTCAGCCACTAGTCAACCTGTTATGAACGTACTGCCACGGTAGTGATATTTGATCCAACTTACATGAGATATTCCCAGACAGCAATGATCCAACTGTTGACATTACCAAAACCGCTATGGGCAATGCGAAGTCTGTCAGGATTTCCCGTTTTCCAGCGGTGAGGAAGGGTCTGAAAGAAGAAGATAAACGGTGTGCTTTTACAGAAGTGGAGGAGCTGCTAATTGTTGAGAAGAACGAAACTTGGAATCCTCAAATGCGTCACACAGGGCTGCGGTGGAAGATGGTCACGTCTTGCAATGTAGCGTGTGTACCAGGATCACGATGATACCAGCAAGACGTGAAGGATCACCCTCAGTAGGAAGTACAGATTGAAAAGTTTTGTTCGCTGTAGACAAGAAAACTATCATAAACAGCATAGACAGACCTAAGTAGTGAATAACACCCAGAAGGTACAATTTAATTACTGAATGAGAGCTAGACCATACAATCCAATTGTCCAGCTAGGCGCTCTGGTGAACATTTAACGTAAGGGCCACGTAGGATATACTTCCAAAGCCAGCTGGCAATCTAAGCTTTGCGGTAAGTCCCCATACCTAGCTTTTTTGAAGCAATCGATATTAGTCACCGCTTGAAAATCCTTTGCCGTACTATATTACAGGAAGCACAGCATAAACGAATAAATTACAGGGTATTTTTTGAGAGGAAGTTGTCGAAGAGATCCCGTCGTGATCCGACAGATGCGCGCGCCAAGCTCATCATTTCAGAGGAGACCGGGTTGTCTCAGTGACAAATCTCTTCCTTAAAAGTATATGTAATGTCTCGTTTTTGACACAAAAGCTTCTTCAGGCCAAGTGAGTGGGTTAACAAGCTGTTCGAGTTCCAAGACAGACGAAGAACCAATCAGCAAGATCTATTCCGATTAGCACAACAGTTCAGTGTCAGTTGAAAAGTCTTGTCGGTCAGTGTGGCTGTCAAACTATTACGTTCGGTGGGTTTGGGGAACTTCAGATCATTGTTAATTGGATTGGAGTCCTCGATCTTCCAATTCGAGGCGCCTCATTCATCATGGCATCTACTGGCAAAGTTTGTTGCACTGTGGCGATTTGCACGTGTTACGACAGTCTGGTACGTGCGCGGAGTATTTTGGCGTTATGTAGATTACACGTTCGTCTTGCTTAACGAGACAGGGCTGGTGACAATCCGAACTGGATCCCCGCATCAAACTTAGCATGTGGATTAAGTCAGTCTCGGGTACATTGATCTTCTCGGACTGCATAAGATATGTTGGAAACTTGACGCCAAAGTTTGCAAGAGGCCAACTATCACTAGGGCAATTTTGAACTACTCGTCTGCCCATCCAAAATCGGTATTCGCTCGTATTGCCTTATTAGACAAGTAAGGGCTCTATAAACAAAAGATGTTGATTAGACACCTGCCCAAATGGAAGCAATGAGCAAACTTCAGGGTGGTGGATATCTGGCTAGTTTGAGTGGGTTTCGAATGGAAAAGGTATTGGTACCGGTGAACCCAACAGGAAGGGATTGGGGCTGCTGTCGTTGTATATAAACCAGAGACATCGAAATTCATTCAAAGGATTGCAGACGTGGCCAATAAATGAGTAGCGTTCCACAAAGGAAACACTCTGCGTTCTGCACTGGTGCAATGAAAGGATCGTCTCCAGGCGAACAGAGCCAGAAAATGCACCTAGGTTTATATACGACAGACACCCGCGGAACTTCACAGCAGAAGTCGGCGAGGACTGGAGAAAAATAGACAGGTTGCCGAGAATGCAGATCAGTGATAAAAGCAATTTCACACTGGAGACGGGATAAAAATCGATTCAGAGAATGTTCAAATTTTGAAGCCAGTACTCGGCTTATGGCCGAGTCGGTGTGAAACGACAAGCACGGAATAGATGGCGTAGAACTGGCAAGCGTATGGAGACATGTTTTTATATTCATCCAGCTGACACGTGGCGTGCAGTTATCAGCGAAGAGGAGTCCTCTTAATCTAAAAAACAAGTCGACCAAAAATTCCATGTAAACTCACCCCGCAACTAAATTTCTTGGCCGCACAAACGAACAAGAGCTACCAGTGGCCGCAATACTGAGTAGGAAGATCAAGGAACCGAATCTGATCAAGAATGATTTGACATTCCCAAACCCATTGCGTAATAGTTGAACAACCGCGCTAACCGACAGCTGACTGAAGTGTGTTAACCGGACCAGATCCTGCTGATTGGTTCCTTATCTGCTTACTCATTTGACCTGTCGAAGCTTTGGTGTCGAAAGCAAAACATTGCTCAGCTAAAGACCACCAATTAATTACCAGGCGCTTCTAAAGCCCGCCTATGGAATTTTGAACTGTGCTCCACGTTGCGCACGCCTGACTGACGCTTTGGTACAAATTCACGTGCTTTTTTCTTGGTAAAATGTTTAAAATACACAGACCTGTGTTAGAAGCTAAGCTCGATTGCTTATCAGTTTTTATCCGGTCATTGACAGGATGGCCACATGACTGACGCAAAAATAAACTGTACTGTTTACTTCGTCGTCACTGTTGACAGTGTTGAGTGTAGACTAGAATTTTATGTAGTGTGAGGAAGAAAGTAGGCCGAACCCAACATAGATACGTCTCGCCAAAGCAGTTGGCGAAGTCCTGTAGGTGGAGGATTGCACTGAAAAAAAACATACGTATGATTATGACTGGCTTACGTTTTTGTAAAGTTGTAGAGATACAACGAAAGCCACACTGTCCCAAGTAATAACAGGAGGTAGAGTAGAGCAACTTCCTTGTTACAGCTCGACGACTCCAAAAGAAAACCGGCCTCTTTGGAGAGGTTCTCATCGAGATGTTCCGCACTGTTTGCTGTAAAGCCGATAATGTTTTTCAGTGTTTTGTTCGTTTGGTTTGCTTCCATCATTTGCGTAGGGGGTTGACAAACGTAATACTTTTGGAAAGCTGTGGAAACAAGATAAAGAAACAATGCTGATATCGACCACCATGTTTCTTGTTTTCCCTCAGTCAGTACGGCGTTTCTGGCTAACATAGTGATGTGACTGTATGGAATTCTATTCTGCATGAGCAGTGTGATTCAATTTATATTGTCACTTATGTAAATAGCAGTACACGGCATTTGTTAATGCGTCTTTATTTCTTAACAGTCTGAGTAATTCTGAAATTCGGTCCATCAGTAAAGTATTTTGACGATGAAGTGTTCAGGACTAAACCTTGTGGATAGATCTGAACGGCGATTTCATCTAGTGTTCCGTGATGCCGTTACTTTCTACCCAGATATGTGCTTCCAGTGTGCTTACCAGTGAGTTAGTACTGGTAAACCCAGGTTGGGGGGAATAGAATAGGTAGACTCTACTTCAAGGTTGGCAGTACTATCTTTTTTCGGCCGAACTAATCCTGTCGGGTGCCGGGAAAGTACATTGTACGCAACTGAGGTATTACTTTGAGGATTCTGGTTTTCCTCCGGTCAATGGTTGGGCGCATTGATAGTAGATTAGCTATCATACGAACAAAAGTTGTCGAAACCGAAGTGATCTCATTCCATATTGGTCATCCGTTGATGAAAACGGCCTAGCAGTTTCATCTAGGGTATCCAACAGGGTCAATAAACGGAGCTCTACCACTGTTGACACCTCCAGTCTTAAAGGATGTCCCTTGCAGTCCTCCTCACTCTGACGGCTGAGAGTGGCATTATAATGCAGCCGTCTCCTTTCGGCAAAGTTGGCACTGAATGACCGACAAAAGAGTATATTTCCAACATGTCACAAATGCGCGCTCCTTATACCGTTTTAAATAAACAAGATACGATTAACATAACTCATTTAAATGTTTAGCTCACGTGACCAGCATTTTGGTTGGTCCCTAGAGAGAAGTACCTAGAGGCTCAGGCTAATTTTACTTCAGAATTTTAGCAAAAAACCAATGTAACTTGGGCAAATGAGCGGAGCGAGTCTGATTGGTTTTAGTGGAAAGGAGACCCATCATTAAATGAGTGACTTGTTTACAATTTGTCTGAAAGCCTAATTTTCGGTTTTGCCTTGTAGGTTTAGCATTTCCTTACACAAACATTGTGAAATAAGAAAACCAATGTAAACTTTGGAATGATTTATGATCCCAAGTCTAGACACTCAGCACAGAGCTGTGCAACGCGAATGTCATTTTTCATAATGGAAACTACTCACAAAGTTGCTGAAAACTCTTTGACAGCCCACCACCGATTTCGCCCTTCTTGGGGCTCATCAGGTAGGCGCAGTCCAGGAGTTTCCGTCAACCTTATGATCTACTTGAACCCAGATTAGACTGTTCTCGAGAAATACTCATTTGCAATTTCATATGATATCATAAGCGAGAGATTCAGTTGAGTCTGTCGTGAAAACCAAATTGATTTGCAAATGAGTGTATTTCACGAATGTCACTTCCTAGGGAGACGTCAACGAAAAACTCAATCTGCTTTGAATCGAAAGACGGGTTGAATGGGTTGCTAAAAGCACAGGTACAGTACAAGTGGGAAACCAGATACCTGAGTGGTCTGTAAAGATAATTTTACAACACCTGTGCCTTTCAATCACATTTTATTACTCGAACTTCTATCGGACATTGCATCACATGGCACATTCAAGTAGAAGCATATTCATCCTCAGTACTCATGGAATTATGCAGAGTGTGATTAGTGAGAGTCTCAAGCCTAGACACAGAATAGGGTGTAACCTTTCAGCTGTAACACCTTTTCGATGCTTAGCTCCCATGCCACTTAAAGGAAGCACGAGGTCCAGGATGCCGCCATTTAATCCAAGCCTACACAGGAGAAGTCGAGAGGCAGAGGTCGGATCCGAACCACAGACCGTCCGGTCGGTAAATTCGCACTCCAACCAGAACAGAATGTACAACTAACGAGCTAGCAAATGCACAGATCAAAGTAGCATCGCAAAGGAAATACACGACGGCACTGATGAACGATCGCTAACTTAAATAGACATTTGCATTATGTTGTTTTACACTGTCAGCTAAAAGTAACTGCTAATTTAAGATTAATCTTTATTGTAAGCAACTAAACTTGAGCGAAAATAAAAGTTTAATCCACAAATTTTCTTTGACCTGAAGTATGCACACAATCTACCATTATTGGGAACGAATATTCACGAATATTCAGTCAATCAACCAAAATAAATCCGTCACACTGTATGGAAACATGAGTGAAACGGGATTCTTCAGCCAAAAAACGGTGGAGATGTAACACAAAAAGATGCGAACCAAATGGTCAAAATAAGTAACAAGTTCATTCATTTGCAAACTAATTTGGCTGTTCGAGAGACTCACCTGGAACCCAGCTGAATCTCTCGTTCGTGATGTTCTCAGGCAACTGAATGTGCTGCACCGGGCCGCCTCATGTTTCAGTCTCTACGATATTTGAGATATCGCGACACATGTATATCTTTGTAATGTACTACTGAAAATCCGTCTGAGAACATCACGAATGGGAGATTAAGCTGGGTTCCAGGTGGGTCTCTCGAAAGAACCAAATTAGTTTGCAGAAGAGTGTATATTCGCTAATTTCGTGCAATTTGTTTTCAAGTAGAACATGAGGTTGCCGGGAACGCGGGAAATGCGCCTACATGATGAGCCCCAAATAGGGCAAAATCGGTCGTGGGCTGTCGACGGAATTTCAGCAACCCTATGAGTAGTAAATTACAAAGTGACAACTTCCTTCAGCATGACAACTACTCTAACAAGGCCTTCAATAGTAGTTAAATTAAGCAAAATTGCCTTACTTTTGTAACAGTCTTTCACCGCTCCCATGATGAAGGCAACGGATACGAAAAGGGCGAAAATTTCCTCAGTGGATCTGTAAAAAGGCAATCGTGGATGAAAGTTTGAGAACAAGTTTGATCAGTGTGAAGGAAACGCAGTACTTTATCACGAATATTTTACTGCCTCTATGGTTGGCGGTAGTAAGTATTGGGATCAAAGAGGTGTTTTTAGTGAACTTCCCAAAGATATGACAATTGTTTGCACGCGAGGGTTTTGCTAAGTGCAACTTCAGATATAGAATTTGGCTTATGGCCAGGTTTAGTCTGGTGGACACTCAATTTATCGAGCTATTTTTCTAACTGTGTTGGTTTGTGAATACTTTATTCAACAATGCTGTTATTTATAATTGATGCCCAAAGGTCAGTTCCAGAGGACAGCTGTCTTTTGAGGCGATTTCCCTAAGCTTGCTATTACCTATGAGAGAGTCACCTGTTTAGGGACTGTTAGAGCGTAGATTCAAGCCTAACAAATCCATTATTCATAGATATTTTTGGAGTGATTATGTATATCCTAGTGTTCTCAGTGTTTCATGTCGCCAAGCCAAAATGGGACCGAATCAGGGTCTTATATTCCGAGATCTGCATGACTGTTTTTCTAAGCGGGTTGGGATGAACTTTCATTTACCATCTTATAGGACCATTAGAAATATAAATCTTGAGGTTCACAAGTCAGTGGAAATTTGCCCGAAAACCGGAGGGAACAGATAGCGGAGCATCAATTCATCGGTTTGACGACGTCAAGGAATCACACCGGTGAGCAGTCCCAAAACATTTGTGCCCCCTTGCGTGGAAGTAAGAATCATACATGAAAAACTCCTCTTCCTAAAAGACTGCTCAGTGAAAAAATGAGAAGACCGCGGAAAGGGAAGTTCAACCCAGTCCCAATTTTTGAATGGCAACATTAGCATTTAAATCACAATATTCTTTACGTGCGAAGGTGGCTTACGAGTAGTATGCAAAACAACCAGAAGCGTACTGACCAAAGAAAATAACCGAAGACGTTAGAATGGTCCTGTTTTATACGCTTAAGAGGGTGCCTACCATAGTAAAGCCAAGTTTTACGTGAAGGGCGTATTGCAAATTCCATTGATTTCACTTGACACGTTTGAGTTGACTGGATCAAAGTAGGTTATCTGTTTGACTTTCACTGCACACAAGCTAATAGCAACATCTAGGAACTAGTGGGATTCTGATTAGATATTCGTGCGCCAGAGTCACAGAACCTTGGTGAAGGCAACAATTTTATTAGGCAAGTTCATCTAACTATAGACATTTCGACGTCACATACTGTCACTCATCAAGTAGGCTAGTTAGCTAAATATCCAACGGGCCCTAATACCTAGCTTGGAGAACGAATTGGTGACGTAACAACTGTTCCTACCAACTCGATTTGTGGTTTAACCAGGTCTGTTTGCCTTTTGTAATTGGATGATTTGTCTGTCCCGATTAGCTTCCACCTTTTTTATTTCTGATAAGTACAGAAACCCAGAGGGGCATGATGGTAGAGTTCTACAGACAACAATCTTAGTGATGTACCCAATTAGGAATGAAACTTAGAAGTATTATTTGAGGAAGCAACTAATGCTCTTTGAAACAATTGGTTTATTTTGTTTTACAAAACAAGTCTTCACTTTTCAACGCAAACTTCTACCGGAAGGCCCCAACCAAAACTGAGTATACGAAGCAGGCCTACGGAATATGAGATCCATTTCTGATAGCTGGACAGAAAGCGAGCAGTAGTTGAATGTTGGTAATAGAATTGTTATGCTAGAAAGATGCCGTACTTCATTTCTTAACACTAGAATGTCAACAACCACTCTACACGTTTGTTCCAAGTTGTGATTCGCCACTACTATGCATCACGCTGTCCTTAGTTGGATAACAAGATCTCAAAATTTGAGTTGCAGCTGAACTTTAGGTTTTGGAGGCCTGCGTGGTTAGTTGGAAGTGTGGTCAACCAGCGATATCAGTACCTGGGGCGTCACATGACCTCATTATGGAACACAGTACGCCTGCGAATTTTAGAGTAACTCGCATTGTGTTTGGCCTATGTTAAGCCGACCACTTCTGTTAGTCACTTTTAGCACGAAGTTAGTGTGTACTCAAACCGCCTGTTTAAATATACACTTTTGACATTGTTTCCAGGCCTATGATATGCGTGATATCGATGTTTCTCGACAATAGACGACCAACTTTTAAACGCCACGCACGAGTTCGGCTTGATCGTGCCGGGCGGGCACCAACAATAAAACTTCAAGCACTACGTTACTTACAAGTGATGAGTAGAATGGTGTTATCCGCAAACGTCATCTGAGGGCCGGACTCGAGAGCCAGGTCAGGTGCAGCAAAGGAAAGATTATGACCTACTACAGGGTGCCTGGTTTGTCCTTGGACCCTTTTTAGTTTGAAAACAATGGCTGACTTCGCTGGCTTCTCTGCAGACTACATCTCGCTGTATTTACCGTACATAGAAACCGCTCGGTACAAAGGTAAATCACGCGCACGCGGATGGATCATCGTACATGAACAGACATGTGGAGGATTGTAAGACCAATGTTAATATTTCTCTCTCAGTAGGCAGCAAATTATGTTTAGTTTACTGCGGCATTCTAATTAGGTGACCTCATCACGAGTCAGGTTGGGAGGCTATTCAAATTTGCAGTGCAAGCCGGGAAGTTGCAGCACCGTCATAAGTTGCGCTGGCCGGCGGCGACGAGGGTTTGTCTTCTTATGATTCACTGCGTTCCCCCCATGAGCTCCAAGAGCAATTTTACTCCTGAAGACCTCCAAAGAGACTGTGCCAAAAGGTTTTAAACCGTGGGATGTCTCTTCTCGATCACATGGAGACTTTGCTGTTTGGTTGCCCCAAACGGCCAACTACAGCCAGTGTTTTGTACAGTTTAGTCTAATTTAGTTCAGTTCAGTTCAGTTCAGTCCGGTAGCAATTAGTGTTCTAGTATGATTGAGTGACCAATCAACAAGTATGCAGGCTCAGGGCAAAATAGAATATTCATATTGTAAACCTGCTTAAAAATGGAGGCGCCGTGAACATTTTTGGGTAGTGAATATTACCGTCCTCCCGAAAGGTGTTTTGACGCTAGTTCCCATCGATTTGGCAGAAAGCTGCTTAAAATCCCTTAGATGACTATATAGCACTTTTAACTGCACTTCGTCGAGGAAGGGTCGTTTACCCCGTTGGGTGTTCCAAACGGGTGGAGATAAGGACCGCGAAAGAAGAAAGCCATTTCTTGATGATGCAGCAGTTGCCAACCACCTCATTGTCCCGTTTAAATATCCTATCCTCCCAACCACTGATAACAAGAATTAGTAATATTAGATGTTTCAATATCATAAACTACCCAGTCTTACTGATAATTCAGTATTGTTGAACTCATCACCATGTACCCTGAACAGACTTTCAGTTCCAGTGCTATTGTGCCGAAGTTAAGAAAGAATCGCCTGCATTCAGTGTGCTAACGAGGAACGCTTGTTGATGGACAACAGAGGTACAGCCATTTGAAACATTCAGCACTACTTATTCTATCAATTTGTACGGGGAAGGCTTCCAATTCACCTGCTGTTTATACCAAGGGCAAGTCTCAAACAGCCGCATGTTCGCGGATTTCCAGGCTTGAGTTTCTGTCATTTGGACTAGGCGAAGGGGCTTTTGTGATGGAAATTACTTCCCGCCGGATAAAGCGGACACGTGGGGCCTATACAACGCAAGTTCGTTTCACTAACGCTACGCCAATTTATAATTTCTTTTTAGTTAGTTGATAGGAGAACGTTAACTCGTATATCCGGGAGGCAGAATATCCAGTTTAGCCCATGATTATCATTAATGAACAGGAAAATGAGATAGCTGAACAGGATAAAAGTTGGCTGTCACGTTCACCCTGACGTAGATCAGATGATTTAACAGTCAGTGTAACCTCAGTGAGCATGTTTCATAACTGGTCTTTATGATTTTATCAGATGACACTGAATTAATGGTTAGACCTTGCAGTTTGTACTAGAACGCTTCACTGTCAGTGGATCTAACGCGTTCGTCCATCACCAGAAGTATTCTGGGTTCGCTGCTTTCTTTATTTATTCAAACGGTTGTCACTGACTTCGTCCATCTGGTTATGACAACCAAGAACCTAAAGTTGCGAACATTACAGATGAAAGGGACAGACTTGGGTGCAGTTCCAAACTTCGGACTATGGTATTGTTTTCAACAGGCTCACCGTTGTTTGCTAACTTAATTCCAGCGTACTAGACCTGAGAAAATGAGAAATTTCGATCGAATCCAGAATTTAGGCAGAAAGAAGTAGACTGTACGGATATGATGACTAAGTGAATGGAATCTCCTAAAGACATCCCACACACGAGGAAATGGATTGAATCGGTTCTAAAGCCCCCTAATCTGAAGAACCTAGTCGGGAAGTTCACCAGTGACAGTTAACCACGTGGCAGTTATTCGTGTTCAACCGATGTGCAAGGAATAAGACCACATGTTCACGCACGCAGATATGTCGACTTTATTGTTACGCGGGTAAAAGCCAGGATTTTCCTACTCATCCATCACAGTAAACAGAATAAACTTGGTGTCACTCGGTTAATACCAGTGGATTTCCTGATGAACAGCTCCGTAACGCTCAACTCATTCAGCATGTTGATTTTCATCATTGGGGATAATATTCAGGCCCTCTTAGCACGCAGGGCAGTTTGGAGAGCAGCGACAGCGTGTTTCACTTTGTTTAAGGTCCGAAAAAACAGTACAAGACCAAAACGTCGCAAAGCCAGTTCGAAACGAACGTCGCTGACTCAGTTGGATAAAAATTCTCAGCGCAATTATATTCATAGCTATCCCGGAATCCTGTGAAACATTTTCATTACAGGATATTTGGACAGCAGATTTCAATCACACACACACACGTAACTAACTTGGTGGAGCTCCGTGAAAAACCTAGACTTGGCGATTTTCAGATTGCCCAAGTCAAACGAACCGTTGTGAAACACCGGCAAATCCTGCACGTGCTCTAATCACGTGGCTTAGTTAAATCCATGCTTGCTAAGATGTCCACCACAGTCACACATGCGACCAAAAACACGGGAATAAAATTCCCACTATTTGGATAACAAACACTGTGCGAGAATCGGAAAATTCTCTGTCGAAATTTTTAATCAAATTGAAAGGACAGTTTCCGACAAACTGCATTGCAAAATTTTCAAAAGTTGCTCGAAAATTTGAAAATCAAATTTGAAAATGAAATATATTGACCCGAAACACACAATGCAATCATAGAATGGGACTCAAAATGCAACGTGGCGCTTAATGGGAGGGTACCCCACTAGATGAACTATCGTGATGCCGCCCCCATCCCTCATGCTCAGTTGAGTTCCACGCAGATTTGCTTCACTTCTGACCAGTCGATCAACACACGGTATCCATCAATACAATCGGCGGACGTTAACACTGCTTGGATTCCCAAGATGCATTGACGTTCGGGTCGATGTGACGGAAATTCGGAAAATCTTGAATGTAGATGTAGTTCCACACAATGGCAGACAAAATTAGGTGAGGAAAACCTTTCGACAGCGACGACTTTTTCCGACCTTCTTGGGACTAATCGGGTAGGTGCGGTCCCAGACTTTCCGTCGACCTTATGTTTTACTCGGAACCAAGTCCAACGAATTCGAACAAAAGACTACATCAAAGTGGCCAGACTTTCGACCTTATGTTTTACTCGGAACCAAGTCCAACGAATTCGAACAAAAGACTACATCAAAGTGGAAATGAGTGTAGTTATTTACTTTTGCAAGATCTGAGATCTACTGGAACATGTAGTTGGGGGAAACTGGGGAACCGCGCCTACATAAAGAGCTCCAAGAAGGGTAGAACGGGTCACGAGCTCGGAAAACTCGTGAGTAGTTTATTTTTTTTATGAAAATACACTGCGATGTCTTGAATATCGTGCGAAATATTTCGTTGAAGAACGAAAGAATAAAGAAAACCACTCACAGGGTTACTGAGATCCCTTGGACATCCCACAACCGGTTTCGCCCTT
>NW_008751963.1:33875-44093 GCF_000715545.1 Opisthorchis viverrini
ATCAATTTGGTTTTCACGAGAGACTCAACTGAATCTCTCGTTTATGATATTCTACAACTGAATGTGCTGCACACAGGTCGTCTTATGTTTCATTTGGCACGATATTCGAGATATCGCAGTATATTTTCATAAAGGAAACTACTCACAAGATTGCTGACAACTCTTCGACAGCCCACGACCGGTTTTGCCCTTCTTGGGGCTGATCAGTTACGCGACAACATCAGTCCGATTTGGGTTCAAGTGGAATATAATTTTGACGGAAACTCGGGGGCTGCACCTACCTGATGAGCTCCAAGAAGGGCGAAACCGGTCGTGGGCTGTCGAGTTTCCAGCAACCTTGTGAGTAGTTTATTGTAGGAAAATAATCTGTCTCGAATATCCAGCCAACTGAAACATGAGGTGGCCTTTGTGCAGCACATTCAGTTAAAGAACGCATAAACGAGAGATTCACTTGAGTCTCCCGTGAAAATCGAATTAGTGTGCAAATAACCATACTTGTCGAAAATCCAATGTCTTCGGATAAGAAACTATCTTATCTCCTGCTTTGTGCTTTTCGATTCACATTTAAGATTCTCCAGGGATAGAGTGGTTGGTGGAAAAACATCTTGAGGTCGATGATCGGCGAGTGTCATTCCACAAAGGGCAATTTAGAGAAAAAATAGAGTAGTTTGGGGTGGTGATTCTGGTGAGGTTTCTACAAGGCCTTTACCTTTCACTTTCTTCATTGGCTTTGAATCTTTGAAATTATATATCGGCTTTAACTACTTTCAAAAAATGTAGATTTGCCGACACATGTAGGGAAATATTTACTATTCTCAGGNTCAGGATAGACATCAGTGGCAACCTGCTTTCATGGAACTTTCCTTCATAAATGTGGTAAATCGAGGAGTAAACAGATTGAATCCGTAAAAGCCATTGTGTGACTGAGCGTTGTCTGCCAAGGTTGCCAAAAGTTGACACACGAGTAAAAAGTATACCAGGTCCAGTACATGGATTCTCTTAGGACCTTCTCACCCAGCGCACGCAAGGGGTGAAAATGGCTCTTCGGGGAAGTTGGTCTGCTAGAATTCAAAGCGCTTGATCCGGGCAGTGGGATCTACAGAGTCCATCAGCCCCTCTGTTGAACGTGAGCACAAACCCCTAAAAAAATCCACTTTCTATTACTGTTTTTGTGAGATGACTCGACAACATACTGTTTCAATCACTTAGAGATTGTGACATCTGCTTTGTGCCACAATGTTTCAGGCTCAAGTCTTGACATTCAACCTGCAATGGCTGGACTTCACAAATGTCGCAGGTCGGAAAAGACCAGCCTAGACTTCGTTTTTCAAGTACAGCTCAACATTCACCATTCTGCTCAAGAAAGGCGAATCCCAAACCAGACAAGCTTTCTCATCGCTTGGCCGATTAGAAAGTGCTTAGTTCGTGAATATCTCGTCCATATTCACGAAACTACAGTCTCCGTCCGCCTCAGTCGAAAGTCGATTTGAAGTGTACTTTGTCAAGAAGCTTGAAGACAAAATTTTTCTTGTGCTCAATATTGAACGTAAAAGACAGTTAGTGAGTCTTACGTTGTATGGCAAATGAGGACAGACGACGTGACATAAAATACTCGTCCACCTAACTGAGATAAGTGCTTCGGCATTGTGCATACCTTGAAGCAGTGTCCCTTCACCAGTACTGTGAAGCCGGGCATCATTTAACTCGAATCCGATACACTGAATGTTTGCATTCCAAAATATTTGGGGCAGTGAAGCGTGTTCCTGAGCCCATGAAAGAAAGACTGTACAAACAGTATACAGAAAATGGGAGCGCTATCTGCTGACCAATCGAGGAAAACCAGCTACTGGCACAATCATCGTCCAGGAATGAATGGTAAAGGCAGCTGATGAACTGTCATAAACAGGCTAACTAATGCCAAAATAAAATCCAGTTTGTACCCATAAATGGACACGAACACCATGTTCCATAAATAATTGACAAGACCAAAATATTCCAGTTGAATTGAAATCTCGATTAGCTTAAAATGTATGGTGTTTTCCCGTGAGATCCACTACGAACCTGGTGATTTGCAAGAGGTAACATTCAAGGGACAGAACCGGTGAAGAGGCAAAGAAGATCGTGGGGGTACAAGTTGCACTGTAATTGTCTTTGTTAGTTGACAGTTGATGAAGGAAGGAATAATTAGGTTTCAGTAGGATACATGAAATACTCTGTGGAAAGTCGTGGTCAAACTAGAGTCGTGACTTTGTTTTGTATTCGACATTCGCAAAAACTTGGTGGAATACATTTGGATGAATCTTTTATTTCTTGGCGAACCTAATTCTACTCCGTATTTTCAATCATCATAATCATAATCATCCTCATGAACATCATCATCGTCATCAGCATCATTTAAAGCAGCTCCTGAAAAGGATTATTCTGATCTTCATCATTTAGTTTAGCTTAATTCGATGGCTCAGTCCTAAAAATATTCAGCCATCACCTTTCCAAACACAAACTGATCAGGAGGATCAGTGGTACATATTTTTTGACCGGCAATTAATGTGGAAGCAAATCTCTCTGTCAAATTTACAATCTGATGGTACAAACCCTTTTCTTCCCACAAGGCGATCTGTTGTGTGAATCGACATGAACATCTTATTTGAAGAGGTGTGTTCTAGCTGCGAGATTTTAACGTCTCAAAGCGACACAGACAATTGAGGATAAACAGCAAGGATGTGACATAAAGACGGGATTCGAATGACGTTTCGTACTACAGAGAGGCGGACTTGTTCTCTCTCTGTGAAAAAATCGTTCAGCTGTAGCATCCTTTCGGTGCCTAACTGCTATGCAACAAGCAGGAGGCGTGAGGGCCAGGATATGTCAGGTTGCCCAAGCCTAGACAGGGGAAATCAAGATACAGAGGTCGGGTTCGAACCATGGACCTTTCGGCCGGAAAATTCGCGCTCTAACCACCGAGTCAACTCTCTAACTGATGGTGCCTAAATTACACTAACTGAAAACAGTCACGTTAGGGGATGTTTGCTGTAGACTATGTCGAAATTACCTTCGCCCGGCTATCAGAGTTGAAACAAAATAATAGCTCATGGTCGACTGCACATAAAGATTCGAATTACTAATTTTCACGATATGGCGTCCAGAAGTGAAGTGCTTTGGTATGTTGCCTAAAATCTTGAAACACTGGGAATTCGCAAACTTTAACTCATCGGTGGTACCCAGAACCTTGATGAGAGATGGATGCTTCTGATTGGCAGAGAAGTTTCTACTGTCTGACGATCAATGAAACCGAAGGCAGATTTCTTCTCAGGAAAAATTGCCGGTGTCACTGAGATCACTGACATTGTTTTCCACTTATTAAATGTATTAAAATTTAAATAAAGTAATCGGCTCCAAGTGACACAAGTCACTCTTTTCAAAGAGTGACGAAAGCTATCAAGGATACACTGAAATTAACACTTTCAGAATAGCTTGGATGCTGTGAAATTGCTTCTGTCATTTATAAAACAAATCAATCCTGGATAAAGGCAAATTTGTTACTATTAGTGATTTGAACAAATTTTCACGCACTACAGACAGACGAACTGTGTTACATAATCCTGGAACATCAGTTATTCCTTTGCAACTATCCAATAGCTTAATCATTGTCGTTCGTGATGTCTCAGAGCAAAAACGCAAACGAGAAGCTAATTCCATCTCCCGTGTAACCCTGCTGTCTACCACGCCACCATCTTTCCGTTCCGTTTTTTTGGTTTCGTATGAGAATCGGTTATTCGCTATTCAAATTTCAACTCTTTGAAATCCACTTGAAATCCACTGCAAAATAAATGAATGTTGAGTTTCTTGAGAGAAAAAAACGATCAGGATTCAGCGAAACATAGGTGGTGGGTGAGATAAGGAATGAAAATTCACATTGATATTGAAAAAAAGACCACTTTCGCCTATGCACGTCACCAGTGTTTGTGGATATGTGATGATGTTGTGTGCTCTTGTTTTAATGGATTAGACTATGGAAAACCAGAAATAAGTAGTATTATACCTCAAGCAGTAAACCAAAAAATATAGACCAAATGTTTACGCTAGACCGACCCTCCAGTGCCGGAAATATGCTTTAATAATCAAGAAGTTAGATAGGTCAGTACTTGAAAAACTTTGAACTTTCATAGAAGACCGTTCCACTATGAACGAACCCCTCGGCTTTCTGTAATACATGCATTGACTGAAATGCCAAAGTAGCGTGGCTATTTTTTATAGCGAGGGTTATTTGAGTGCTTCCGTCGCTGCACGGTGAGAAGAGCTCCGTAAAAGGCTCAACTCTTGCACGTGATCAAACAAGCCTTTTACATTTGTAGTGAAAAACGCTTGGTTTTGGTTCAAGGATGCAAACCAAGGTTAGTTGGCTAATTAACTGTGTTTAAAAGGTGCTGTAACTCCAGCGCTAGAATCATTGTACAAAATGATGGGACCGGGCATTTTTTGTTGAAAGCGTTGCACTATCTTATACTAGTCCCACAGAGTATCTTAAATATGCAGGGTCCGCGTCAAGAGCAATTAACTTGTCGATAAAGTGGACACTGCAAGTGCCGCAAGGTAAGCATCTCTGAAGAAAAATACAAGTTCTTGAATGGCCAAAATTGTCACAGTTGTAATTGGTTGTGCAAGTAATCCTGACATTCTGACAACCAAATAGGAGCTATTTTATCATTAGATCGATCCAATCTTACCCAAACAACCCAGATTAAAGTGAAAAACAGTCATCAGAGATCACTTGGAAAAGGACCAAAATTAGAGTGTTCGGATGTGATCTTTGATCGCAACTTAACATTACGATGGTATCGAGCAAAGGCAGGGCGGAACTCGCCAAGGTTCGGTGGGTTGTGTCACGTGAGGAGGTCGCTTGGTAGGTCAAGATAGTCAGAATAAACAACTGTACAGTCTAGATAACCGCGATGAAGGGAAAATCCGCCAGAAGCAGGAGAAAAGTGATTAGTAATAAAGTAAACTTGATCAGAGTTCCAAAAACGACCTGGAATGCTTGAATGAATGCAGTTAGAATGCCTGGTGAACCAAGCTGATGAGGCGTTTATCACACTGCCTGTGGACAAAAAAAGAGTGGAAAATCGACGTACACCTACATCCTGAGCGATGTACATTTCTGCTTATACTGCGACATATGAAAGTTTAAAGTAACCGGACAACCTACATCGCTGGTGTCTAGAAGGTTTCTAACGGTCACTATAAGGCAAGCACAGCATGAAATTATTAAATTCAACCTGGACACAGAAAAGAATACAATTCGAGAATCGTGTGTATGTGATTATTTTGTGTCTAGCTGACTGATATGTTCAACTTAAGTGTAAGCAGCTAAAAATGTTCGAAGTGAAACTGGATGGAGATTTGTTTACTGAAAATACATGGATGCTTGAAGACAACTGAAAATTCAACCGACTATTTTACCACAAGATGGTAGAATTCAGAGACGGTAATTTTTTTTAAAAAAGGCCTAAAATCAGACCTCTACACGTGGGTCAGCTTCAGAAGACAAAATAAATATGCTATCCTTCTGAGTTAACATTTTGGGCGTAATAAAGGTACTCCGAAGTGCAAACAACCTTGCGATTAGACCATACAACTACAGCTCACCTGGTGGACCACCGCATCAGGCTGCTAAGTCCAGTTACCGAAAAGCCAAACAGGAATAAACTGTTGAACAGACCGACACATCCGTACATTGCGGGAAAGTTGAGACCAAATGATTCACAGATCGTGTAGACGACTGAAGAATGGAAAGTAAAAGTGCGTTCGGAATGCGCCGTGGCACACTAATATGAAAATGCACTCTTTTACGTGGAACACGTACTAAGAATTCGTAAATGGGTGTGTATTAGACTGGTTTTAATCTCTGAAACCTTATGTATGTGCCTAATGTATAATTTGTGGTATTTTTCTAATTAATTGGATGCTTTGAAGCTCATACTGGTAGTCATTTCTATTTAGCTACTACAGAGGTAGACAGTAAAATCTTTTGTTTATTCAATCAACAGTGGGATGCACAGAGATGGCCAGTTTATCTCATTACACGGGAATGTGTCCTTTGGTTTTCCTGTTTGAGATCACCGATAAAAATAAACAGCTGTATTCTGCGGCACCGAATAAAACCAAAGGATTTTAAAGCTGTAACGCCGTTGAAATCCATTTTGACAGGTGTGCAGCAGCAAAGGTCTAAGTAGCAGAAAGTCACATTTACACCACAGTTACAATTTTTGGTAACCTACGTCGATATATACTCTGGGGGTATAGAAGGCAAAGAGCACCGGGTCAAATTGGCTTAGTAGAAAACTCACGTATATTTTGCAAGAAACATTACTTCTGTATGACTAAATAATCAGAATGCTTAAATAAAAAATCACTCTTGAAAAGTTTCACTAGGATAATTGCACTTCATCCTCAGTATCTTTAAAAGAAAGTACATAGTAAAACTGTTTGGACTGACTTTGAAAGTCGCTCCACTGGCAGTTGGCTTTTAGACAATATTGTTTATTTGGAAGTACGGAACTTCCCACATTTGGTCAGAATCTTTGTGATCACCCTAGTAACATTATATCTGTATTCGTGGTTCTGGTTTTCAACAGGAAGATCCTGTCTCCGGGGTTGAATCTGCCCAGTTCCTTTAAAGGAAGTGAATGTTAGCTAGAAATCAAGTAACGTCCAAGCCGTCACTTAGGAAGAGAATGACAAATATCCTTTCAACTAGATAGGTTTCATTGATTGATCCACGGGAAGAACAGTATATTCAACGTATACTGTGGTCCGATAAGGATTGGTGATTCAACACTGATGGCCCCACGGTAAGCGCACTTGTTCAGCTAATTATTTTGACCCAAAGATGGCATGAGTGCACTCGTGTGACTGTGGACGAGTAACCGATAGATTCTGTTGCATCATTTGATGATGATTAAGCGGTAGCTACCCCCAGGTAAACGAAACACGTTACATCACTTTTGAAAGTTTGCTGCACTTGGCGCTGCGAAGCTGTTCGAAAATATATGTTATTCACAGGGTTTCTCTATAATCAAATGGGACACGAATTCGCTCCAGACTATCTGGTTAGTCCCAATTTTGTCGTTGCTAAATTTTTGGGCCCTTCCGTGATCCTATAAGGTTCTGTCTCGCTACTCCTTCGGTGAACACTGTCGTAAGAAATCGTTGTGCCGACTGACACTCATCGATTGATTCGTATGCAAATATTGTCCTGTTTTGTTCAGGCTAGTAAATGCTTAACTACAAACACTTTTTGGCCTCAAACTTAGTTCTGTATTTGGAATTCTGATTCACCCACAACCCGGTTGACAGGAAAAGGATTGAGGCAGTGATTCTCAAGTTCTGGTCTTTTTAGCAATTCTTTAACCATTGGGCGATTTACTTCTTGACCGAATACGTTTGGACGAACTGTCCTCGGAGCAAATGACCTGACCGATGCATGAAAAATCATTCAACTGTAGCACGCTTCCGGTGCCTAGCTGCGGTGCCACACGAAGGAGACACGAGGGCTGGGATACTGCCAGGTCGCCCAAGCCTAGACAGGGGAAGTCGAGAGGCAGAGGTCGGGTTCGAATCACGAACCTTCCGGTGAGTAAATTCGCACTCTAACCAATCGGTCCATCTCGCCCCGACAGACGCATAGTATTGAAGGGTGTTATTCAATCGCAACTCACATTGTTTTAACCTACTTCCCTAATCTATTAAACAAAAATTCATTCCGTGACAAATCAGTCTTTTATTATCCGATGCTCCGTGGCAAAGTTACTTTTTTAACTTGACCACTACATTTGCTAAATCCTTTGAAAACCTAAAAAAATTTCCCGTCATGGCAATTATCCCTTTTTAGCTCAGGCTGATTGAGAGGCTATCCGGTCAGACATTACACACAACTCTCTGAAACGGTCACTCTAATTTTTGATGCCAGTTAATTCCATTATTCCAATCTCTTAGTTTTCTCATGATAAAGTCTAATTCCGCTGGACCGACGTGAATTTACGGCGATAGTGGGCACACCGCTGTCCACTGTTGGCTTCATCACGTGTTAAGCGTGTCAATATTCGGTAATTCAATGAAGATCGAGCGTTGATTGTATTTGGTTGGCCATAAGCAAACGGTGAGCAGTGGTACTTATCGCAGGAATGTAATTATTTTAAGTTGCCCACGAATAACGATTGCAGCCCACCCGCACCTTTACGTGCGGATAGGACGAAAGAGAACAGCGCAAACACCTTTTTAAATCGGACTGTTTCCTCTATCACTTTCAACCACCAGATTTGGCCAAGTCGCATTTAGTAAAGCTGGTTGGAAAAATTTTGCCTATGAAAAACTGAAGTTCGTGAGTTATCCTGCTTTGTTACCTACAGCAAGCCACCAGGTCACACTGGAAAGGCCACACCGGTATCATACTCGAACAGCCACCACGCTAAACCATGCTGAAGTCAACGCTTGCTTCATGTTGTAATAAAATAGAGGCAGGAATTCTAATGTCCCATTAGAGCTTGCAAGATAGCTCGATGTGGGGCTGAGAGTTTCAAAAATAAAAGTAAAACAGTCCACCCAGATAAAAATTCCCCGATGAATTAATTCCATCTCACCCAATGAGAAGCTAATCGCAATTACTGTTTAAATAGTGAAAGAATGAGAAAGAATTACAACGACCAGAAAGTCTGACTTGGAATTAGCCGGTTGATTCCGAAACCAAAACCAAGCATCTTTTTGCGAGGTGGTTTCACACTATGCAGATTTACATTCTGATAGGTTTTGCAAACAAACGAAGCCCGTCAAACGTGTTCAAACTCACTTTTGATGTACAGAGCGAGCGGTGCAGTTGAGAGTAACACAATTAACGGTTGTCCACCAAAAAACCCGTTGCACAACCCACCGATCGTTTGAGAGATAATCATCTGTGTGACATCTAAAATAAATAGAATGGATGAATATTCTCTGCACTAAATGAAGCTTTTACTCTGTTGCGTTGCTTTGCCGCTTTTCACATGGACAAAAGAACAGAAGAAATGCTTTGTACGCAAACCGGACTGATGACTCACCAACAATGGAAAGTTATCTCAAGTGTGTCAGTTGTAGCAGAAAATAATTGCCAAATGGCAAAACAAATTTTAGGGTTGATCGCACTAGGATGCGAAACGTAGGTCTAACCAAAGTTATCTAGAATAAGTGCGTTTAGAGAAAAAC
This sequence comes from Opisthorchis viverrini, assembly GCF_000715545.1. Lineage (NCBI taxonomy): Eukaryota > Metazoa > Platyhelminthes > Trematoda > Opisthorchiida > Opisthorchiidae > Opisthorchis > Opisthorchis viverrini. Next base: position 43,110 of record NW_008751963.1, read on the forward strand.
CGCGTTATTGTTTTTCAGGGACTCGTGAATTGTAGCGCTATAAACTTGACTTATGTCTTGATTATTATCAATTTTTTCAACCAGTTTACCGCCAGACAATGTGATTTTATTGATCCACAGGATACATTGATCCCACAGACAGTTTGGTTGAAATTAAGGACTGAAGCAACTGGACTTCAGGGTGAACCGGGTTCATAAGAGATCACCCCCGAAAAATGCCTCTTACCACTAATGGGCACCCCTGTTTCTTCTTCCAGCTAGTAACTTCAGAAACCAACAACACTCTCTGGGAAGAACCATGGTAATCCTAAATCAGGTAGGTTTCAAAATAAGGAATCACAGCACGTATAACATCTAAAATGTTCCAAACCCGACTGACCATTCTAAAAGACAGCATCAAGCCCACACCACAAAACGTATCATGTCGCATGGGTACTTCCGTGCACTGTAGTGACCAGCATTATCTTCTGATAGATGCATTCTTTTTGCCGTTTGAAGTGAGACTCGGCAGTCATACTAGACCAGTTTGTCGTAAACCGCTTGCGTACTGTTTGATGAAATTGTCGAGCAGCCTCTCCTTTCACCGTAAAGTTAAAAGATAACCGAGTTATATTCAAACTTCTACTAGAGTTCGATTGCACACCCAGTACTTCGGTTCATCGCGGTTTGTTGATTAGGATCTACTGCATCAAAAATAGTAGTTTACTTTACGAAAATATACTGCAAAATCTCGAGTATCGTGCCAACTGAATTAGAATATCAGAGAGATCCAGTTGAGTCTCTTGTGAAAACCGAATTGACTTGCAAATTAGTGTATTTCTCGAAAACAGTCCGATTTGGGTTGGGTTAGAACATAAGGATGACGGAAACTCGGGGACTGCGTCCAAACTGATGAGCCTTAATTTGAGCGAAACAGATCGTGGGCTGTCGAAGAGTTTTCAGCAACCTTGTGATGGGTTTCCTTTATGAAAATAAACCAAGCAG
>NW_008751963.1:45776-55597 GCF_000715545.1 Opisthorchis viverrini
CGAAAATATACTGCAAAATCTCGAGTATCGTGACAAGTGAATCATGAGGCGGCCTGTGTGCAGCACATTCAGTTGTAGAATATCATAAACGAGAGATCCAGTTGAGTCTCTTGTGAAAACCGAATTGACTTGCAAATTGGTGTATTTCTCGAAAACAGTCCGATTTGGGTTCAAGTAGAACATAAGACTGACGGAAACTCGGGGACTGCGCCTTTCTGATGAGCCCCAAGAAGGGCGAAGGTGGCTCAGGGCTGCCGAAGATTTTTCAGCAAACTTGTGAGTAGTTTCTTTTATGAAAAAGGTCCAATCTAATGTTTCAACCTACGGATTTCCGGATGCATACCCTTATCCGGTTATAAAGATGGTGAAAACAGTGTTTTAGGAACAGTTATCTTTCGGTTTTTGAATGAATAGAGGACGGTGGAAGATTGTGTCAAATAATCCATTATTCAGCATTCATTCAAGTGGATAAAGTCGTTTTTGCCAAAAAATTGAAAGCGGATATAGTGATTGAGTTTGACAAATTTGGATGGAATTAAGTTCCGGTCCTGTTCATAATAGGAGGGGATTAATGGCGTGGAAAGTAGAATATTGCTGATGGGGTAGAGAAATAAATAACACTTGGATATGGAAATGAGAAGTCAGCTGCGGATTAACGTGGAAAGAGGGTTGCTACTGTCTGCCAATTATGCGTCACTAATTCACAATAATTCATCTCTTCCACAAATATACCTTTGCGAAGAGAGACCAACCTTGAGAAGAGGTCAAAATTCCCTTTTCGCAACGAATTCCCAGGAGGCTTATTCCGGACTTCAAGCTAAACGGAGCTCTTTTCCGTCCATTGACGCTATTTTAGTCATCCTTGGTGTTTTAGCTCGGAAGTATCCACGTATACTCTAAGGTCAGCATCATAGAAACTTTATGCCACACTAAATCTTCCAAACTGTTACGGAGGGCAGTGTGCTTTGTTGAAACTGTCTGGAAACGTTGAAGCGACTCAGGTTTTAGCGGAACGACGCGTGTAGTGACGTATCCTCTGTAAATGGGTTAGTCCCAAATACAGTACAGTTTTTTTAGTTTAGATTAACGGTGGTTGCCTGTGTTTGGTGGGAAGAAGGACAAACAAAACAAATACTACACCGAACCTGAAGTTAGCTTTCCAGACCCGTATCAAACGGTCTTCACCTACGGCCCTTGAGGACAGCTGAGAGCGTCACAATTCGCTGCGTGATCCGATTTTGTTCCAAAAATAATCGACTCTTCCAGAAGCTAGGACTACCTTGATTTAGTAGAGGAAGCTACCTGGCGATCGAAATGGCCTTCATGAAGCTAGGGAAAAAGTGATCAATATAACATCTACGGTTTGGCTACTCACTGAACACCGTTATGTGAAATAAACAAAATTTCCAATGATTTCAGCTTTTTTCACCATATAGGATATCAAGATGCACTAGTTCGAGGATGAATTATTCGAGAAGGAGCCTTTATTCTTCGTCAAAGAAAATCCAGACACAGATTGGCCGGACATCCGAAAAGGACCTTTTTCGAATATATCCCGTGTCAACAAAATACGCACTTTGTTGGGTGCATTCCGGCTGCTCTTTAGTGAAAAAAATCCTGTACATGTGTTGCAATATAGTACTACTCATATCTCGCAAATGTCTATGGATAAATTAGTAACATCAGTTAGACTGCGCGTCGGCATATAGGGTGCTTTTGTGCAGTGAGGATTTTGGTGCACAAATATTCTACAGGTTCACGCCAAGGCACAGCTTTATTTTGGACTAACATGTTTCGGTATCAATACATCGTCAGTTCCAAACTCAATGGGAACATCTGTCCTTGGTATTCCGCAGTTAAATACAGAGCTTCTTGCTAACTTGTGCAGTAGAGTGGGGGAAGAATTACTGCTTGGAAAGAATCCTCCAAATCTCGAATATCCATATGTTTAGCATGCTTCGGACAGCTTTGAACGTTTTTGTGACCTATGATTGCGATAGTTGTAGTGGAACAATCAGCTGAATTGACTCCAGGTATTATCGCATATTTCGCCAGTTCGAAAGAGCAAAGGTAAGGAGATTTCGAAACCAGTAGGTCTATATCCGAATCACTGACTGTCCTTTCGTTGTAAGTCAGCTAAAATCGAAATGTTCGCATGCAACGCAGCCAATTTTCATTCCTAAGATTTTTTATTTCAGGATCCGAAAGACTGGTCCCGTCATCATGTGTCCAACAATGATTGTGCTATCAAAAGGCATACGTACAGGCCCGGGTGCCGTTCACGAGCTTACGGACTATGACGAAAGTATGCACATCGTCCTTTTGAACTTTACACTTGATTTCTGTATCAGTTAGCTTGCTGTTCTCAGTAGCTATATTGATTCCGGCTTAACCAATCAACTAGAATTAACTGGTGAACATTTGCCTGAATCTCTTGTATTCCAGAATCTGATTTTACTACTCACCATCTTATAAACTGGGAAGCCTGACCAAAACATTGGAAAAATTGCTTGCTCTGATGATCAGTATGAAAACGGCGGCTTCTGAATTTTTGTTTTTCGCCGGAAGGAATGTGTTTCTACCAAGAATGTTTGTACTCTTGCAATCCTATTTGTTACTTTATGCATCCCATAATGTAAAATAAATACAATGTGAACGGTTCGACATAATTGGTCGGTTCACGTATCAAGTTGCAGGAAATGTAGAGATGTTGCCATTTGGAAGATTAGTGTCGATATTTCTCAAGGTTTGCAAAATATTTCTTGGGACTGGTGTATACCAGGTAAGAGTTAGAACGCGGAAACGTCGTGTTCAACAGAACGGAACGGGACATTGAAACCCGGTCGCAATCGCCGCTGCCATTGCAGCAGTTCAGTGTCTGACAACCTATGAGTAAATTGTGCACTGTAGGTCACGTGAAGGTCATACAAGACCTTAAAGTTTGCTGCACTGCGAACAAGCTTCTAAATTCACTTGTTTCGTTCCTAGGCTTGTGCAAGCTACATTACACAATTCGCCAGTCAATATGTCTAGAAGCGTTGCAGCAAGAGTATTACTATACACAACAGGTCGTTCTTGTGGCTCGGAGGCTGATTACCTAGCCTGATAATTGGCTTGTAAGGCTTTCGTTACCAATCCACGAGATACTATCGGTGCGCGGGTTGGGGGATACATCCTCCTGGCTTACATGCCGCTGTGTAACACTAATGAATATCTGCCCATTGGTCGGGCGTCAATCGATCTGCATAGCGAGATTTTCAAATGCCTTGCACTGTTCCGTCCCATCTCAAAGGGATGTCATCGGTGTGCGGTCAGGTGGACAGTTCCTCTATGTTTATTTAGTTTCTTAAGGATGGTTGACTGTTTGCAAGGAGCTTCGCTTGCATACAGTTTTCTTGATTTGTTTGAAATTTGTGTTGCTCTAGGGCTCAAGTTATTTACAGTTGCTTGGTCTGTCGGTGGTATTCATATCATCAGTTCTGCTTTTGTTCCGATTCCATTGCTTTTGTTTCGCACGTCAAAATACCCTCCTGGCGTATGACCAGTCAACTAAACTCCCTCTATTTCTGGATTATTCTTTCTTTAGTAAAATTTATCTCACATTTTGTTACGCTACGCTCTGACTTCCTGAGTTCCGACTCGTTCCAAGAGCAGTCTAAATCCATCTGAGGTTTTGAACATTCTGATTTTTATTCTGTTTCCTACCCGACTGTACATTTGAGTGATTTTGATTCTAGCCACTCGATTTCGTACCCCTACAGTCTTTCTATGGGTTTCCACTCTGGTTACTAGCGTGTTACAATCCTTTTGCTTTCGAAGCTCCTTTGAGGTTAAAGATTGACATACCGGATCAGTGTCAGCCTGAATGTTGGTATATTTTTTTCTGCATGACTTCACATTCCTTCGTTCTTGCACGAGATTAGGTTTCCGGCTAAAGTTGCATCCTTCTTGGTTCCCACATAATGACATAAGATAAAATTGATGCTGTTTTCTTATCTTTCAATGTGAATTTCGCATTTACTTACACGTAAAACTGGTCTTCTCCATGGATTACAACTTCTCTTTTAGTTCTGACAGGATTTTCCGATGTGTACTTGTAGTCTCCTGGGGTACCTTTGTACTGTACTATCATAGCTTTCTGGCCATTATTTCAAGTAGATACTTGATATAAGGAGGAGTCATTCACTGGGGTTCTCCTTGGGTTTTTAACTAATCAAAGTATGTTTTTGTTTTAGGGTTTTTGGATACAATTTATTACATAGTCATTTCTTTAGAATACTTGGTACGAAGTCCCTCCCCTTCTGAGGTGGTTTCCCTGGTTTTCCAATACTTTCCGATCTGCCTGAACAGTGGTTACAAGCAGCTAAGTTTCAAGCAACTTGGCCATTTGATATGGGACTTTAGGGTTAAGTCCGTGCGAACTGCTTTCCTGCAGACATAAGTTGGTAACTGTACACTCTGTAACGGGGTGATGATCACGTCCAAGAAGGCCGACGTCCCAACACCTTCCTCCATTGTGATTTGATGCCGTCGTCAACGCTGTTCAGTGGCTGTCATGTTCGCTACCGGTCACTTTTTCTGACCGAAACAAAAGTGTCCTTTAAGTGTCAAATTCACGTTGTCGCAGTTATAATCTGAGACAACATTGGCACCGCTCTGGTAAATTTATTGGTACGTTTTGGATTTGTTTTGCTTTGCGCAAGTATTTTTTGTATTTGAATCGAAAAATGGATCAGCATGGTGCCCCGGTTGGTCATGTCTAGAGTTCAAACAAACCCCTTTAGGAAGTGTAAAGAAGCAAAAATTAATGCTTTGCAATCAAATGCCGTTGAAATGGGATAGACGAGTGAATCTCAACGTTTGTTCCATGCGAAATATCCGGCCAGAAGCTATGGATTTTTATGTCTTGCACAGGCGTTTATCTATAGGAATTCAGTGCCGAGATGAGTGAGTCTCAACTTTTGTTCTAGTCAGAACCCACCAAATTCCCCTCCTCTCTACAAACCTTTACATAAATTCTAACCTTTCGGCAGTGTAATACCCTAAAGCTCTGTCTGAGCAATGCTGTGGAATGTAGGTAGCTCGGATGCGCTGCTTGGTCGTTGGTCTGTTCTCCGAGCTTGGCAGTAGAATTGCGAACGTTTCATCACCAATCGCGGTGACATCGTCAGTGCCTGGTTGAGTGCACTGACGATGTCACCTCGACTGGTGACAAAAAGTTTGAAATCCAACTGCCAAGCTCGGCGAACCAACAACCAATCTATAGCTGCTGCAAATTTATGGAAGCTTCTGTTAACAGTGTGTAGCCATCTGTTTTAGACAATCTGTTTTGGACAGTCATCTATGCTGCAGAGTTTTGCTACCGTAACCATACTTGACGTTTGTACAAGTGAGCTGAAGCAGCTTGAGAACATTAACTTGCGCTCAAGCAAGTTGGCGGACCAAAAAATGCGGTTCCTGTAGCTGATATCTGAGGCACTTCAGCCGACTGAAGTCAGAGTGGTTAAAAGTTTATTCACGGTTTTCTCTCAGGCACGACAGAAGTACACAAAGACCCAACGACGTGTGCTCCAGGCGGATCCTATTATAATATGAACATATATTTGAATACGTGCAAAGCACTAAAACCTCAGAAAAAAGATCTACACAAAATATTTTTCTTTCTCACACCTATCCTTGTATACCTGTTTGGGTAAATACAAGCAATATCTTACCTAAGTCAAAGAAGTTGGCAAAGTGGGAGACCATTCATCAAGAGCGCAAGTCAACCGTCGTCTGAAGATATTTTTTTGTCTCAGATCGCCCCCACGTCCATGGTGAACGGATATGAAGAATCGCCTCAGCATCTCTGATGAATAGCTCTTTGCTTCCTTTAACAGGGTGTGCAACTCACCGTCTCCTTTAATCCACTGGTAGACTTATGGATTTTTATGTCTTGCACAGGCGTTTATCTATAGGAATTCAGTGCCGAGACGAGTGAGTCTCAACTTTTGTTCTAGTCAGAACCCACCAAATTCCCCTCCTCTCTACAAACCTTTACATAAATTCTAACCTTTCGGCAGTGTAATACTCTAAAGCTCTGATTGAGCAGTGTTGTGAAATGTAGGTAGCTCGGGTGCGCTGCTTGGTCGTTGGTCTGTTCGTCGAGCTTGGCCACTCAACTCTGCACCGAAGATGTCACCTCGATTGGTGATGAAACGTTTGCAATCCAATTGCCAAGCTCGGCGAACAGACCAACAACCAAGCCCAGGCACCGAAGCATGTGGGATTTGCTGTTAGTCTCTGGATGTCGGTCAGTTGCGCTATTACACGGAAGGTGACCAACGAATGACGCAAATCCATTGGCCGTCGAATGAACTCGTGTCTGTTTTAGCTGACGACAATAAAATTTCCAGTGTTAATTGCAGAATGTCAAATTTCACTTCGACTCAGTTCTTGAAGCGGATATGAGAGAAAGTAAACATCTACAGACGAAACTGATTAACGGACGGACGTACCAAGTCGTTCTGAAAGAACTGAATTTTCCGTCCCATTTCTTCTCAAAAGCTGTTAGGTTTGAAATTTCGGGGTTTGAAGCCAATCATGTGTAACGGGATGGCGCTGGGTTTATCTCAGGCTGGTTGACATTGTTTATATATTCCTGGGAAGTTAATGAACTCACCGCAACTTTCACTTGCTGTTTTATAGAATCTATTTTGTTGATTATGTGCATCCCAGTTCTCGCTCCCCAAAAAGAGACCAGCAGACGTGGGGAGGATTATTTCGCTCTCGAATACCACGTAAATTCATTTTTTCCCACATAGGCTTACTACGGGTATACTCTGACCAATCAAACTCCATTACGAACCAATAACAAAATTTTAGGGCTTGTAATCGCGTAAGCTTATGAGATATATTCAGAAGGAAATCAAGAAGTGGGCAGTTCGAACATCAGCCGCGTATTTAATCGTTTTTGTATTGCATTCAAAAATGAGTTTGCGACAACTGAGCTATGTGTTGACACGGATTCGTAAAGGCACACAGGACTTCATCATAGCCGGTGCTTTCTTACGTGCTCATTAATCTGAGGACAACTAATCAAGCAGTGAAACATAAACAAAAGGAAACCCAATTTGGGGCCATGAGAAAACTATTCATCATTTACTCTAACTAATAGGTTTTCGCGAATAATGGTAATAAACTCAATGACGAAACCCAATTTTTACTGTCCGTTGTGCGCGGACTTTATTGCAGACTCGAACAAATAGAGTCGATGTGATGTATAATGTAATGCATATAATTCATGCTAATTCATGCTGTCTCGCTCATGATTAACGCGAAGCTTGCCTGATGCTATGTTCCTGATGCCCCTGTACCTCTTGTTTAGCCGTGCCAACCGAACTGGTTTACCCTAGTAGTCGCGTGTGAACAGAACTGCATGATAATGTACAGAAAAAGTGCAGTATAATACTGAAACTTGGGTAAATTAAGGAATAACAACAACACTCTGTTTAAGACTGAGCTTGTGTCCACTTTAGCACTATGATGTTTGGGCGGGCGGACGACTGGCGACAGACCTCTGCGAGTTTACGTGCTGTCCATAATCCAGCGAGCCCATGCATTGCTGAGAGGCTCACCCACAGCAGGACATCCCGTCCCGCGAGAACAGTTTGCGTTACCATGCCTACTTAGAGGTGTCCAGTGTTCCAGAAACCGTTGAGAAGCAAATCGGTATCGGATGCCAGCACAGCAACCACACGTAATGTGCAGATACATATCAGGAGGACGCTCAGCATTCGCACACTGGAATTGAATTTGCGAAAGCTATGACGTGCTCGTGATAGACTATAGCAATCGGTCAACTGAGTTCAGATTACCAGTCCAAACTTTTGAGCCCCATTTAGACATCTCGAGGCAGTCTAAACTTTTAAGCCCCATTTAGGCATTCCGGGGCCCAAGTGATGCTGGAAAATCATTCCACCAGATGTGGACAATGAGATTTGGTGAACTGCTAAAATACGAACGTGGATTAGGATGTTTTTTGGTTTGAGCATGTGTGCGACAAAATGCAACATTTTGGTGCAAGAAGTTTCACTCGAGTCGTAAAGGTCTTAGAGCTAAGGGCACTGTGCGGCTGATGGCACCCTATCGAGAGAGATGACTGACCTACGTTCTGCTCGCACGCTGTATGAAACCGTATGAGACTGGGTCAATCCACCGCAGGGGGCTGAGCACAGATATCACCAACCTGGCCACTTTGGGTGATTAAGTTCCGGTGGTGATCACTTAGGTCTATCTTCATAATAGTAGTCGTCTAAATGAAGCGGCTCAAGTTGACAACTTTGCGAAATAAGAATGATAAGTCAATCCGACCTCTTTTTGAAATCGGAATCGATTCGTGTATCAAAACTGCAGTAGCGTATTTTCCTGATGAAGCCGGTAGCGATCATATAAGTTAGTTTCAGTAAATCTTCCAACCGAAAACTAAGGAAACGGGTTTTTTCTTCTACAGCATGGAGTCTACGATGGAAAAAGTTGACTACAGTTTTTCAGACCCCTCCAAAACCTTAGACTACTACACGGGAACGCTAAATTGCGTGATTTTGAATGTCGCTCAACCAGTTTAAAACAATCATAGAATCTATCCAATTTATTAATTTCAAAGATTTGGCACGCTGCTCCTTTCTAGGAATTAACAATTTCCATTTTTTGGACGTACAGTATTTTCCGAGAGATGCCGTTTGCTACTAGATAACCTGCACTTTTGACTAACGGTGTCTGAAACTCACTGAGGCTTGTGTACAATATGCTTTTGCCGAGTGTCCCAGCTTGGATTTCTGCGCTCTTTTCCATGGTACTGCTAGACTATACTTCAAGGATTAAAGATACATATGGATAAGACGTAAAGCAAATGGTAGTTATATAGCTCAGACGCACGATTACCGTTTGGGTAAGTGACTGGTTATCTCATCCTCTGGGGTCTGGGCCTGGTTAAGAGTCCCAAACAGGACGAAATCTGTGGCGGGCTATCTGCGAATTTTGAGAAACCGTCCTGTACTACTTACTCTGGGCAATAATTGCCGTTACTTTTCGTGATCTCCTGCGGAAACTATCTGGTGTACGTGGATAGCTCAATCACTGAGTGAAACTGGAAGCTCATGTGTAATTTAGTCAACAAGCCCTCGGGAAGAACGAAATAAGGCAATTCAACAACAATAAAAGCTTTAAATCCATTCAACTAGTTTAAAATCCAGGCTAGCCAATGTGTTTGGATATCCGAAATTGGTAACGAATGAATTTGGCTTCCGTTTTCCACACCACAGTTAACCAAACTCTTTCCACAAATATTGGTTATTTGTTTTAATACAGATTGATCTCAACTTGTAAAGTAAGATTGCCTGGCATGATTGGAAAGCGCACCGGGAATCAAGGTGATAAGACTGACTGTAGGAATTCAAAGTCCGTTTTTCATAAGTCACGGTGTCCGGACTGACACAATATTTCTAGGGTTTCAGGGTAGCAGTCAACGAGAGGAAACAAAAAGATTTGGTTTTCACGAGAGACTCAACTGAATCTCTCGCCCATGATATTCTACAAATGAATGTGCTGCATACAGGCCGCCTCATGTTTCAGTTGGGAAGATATTCAAGATATCGCTGTATATTTTCGTAAAGGAAACTACTCACAAGGTTGGTGAAAACTCTTTGATAGCCAACGACCGGTTTTGCCCTTCTTAAGGCTCATCAGGTAGGCGCAGTCCCAGAGTTTCCGTCAACATTGTTGTTCTACCTGAACACAAATTGGACCGTTTCAAGAATTTACACTCATTTGCAAATCAATCA
>NW_008751963.1:55677-94895 GCF_000715545.1 Opisthorchis viverrini
TGACGGAAACGCGGGGACTGCGCCTACCTGATGAGCCCCAAAAAGGTCTAAACCGGTTGTAGGCTGTCAAAGAGTTCTCAGCAACCTTGTGAGTAGTTTTTTTATGAGACAGAAAGATGTTTGAATCACATTGGGAACTTGAGAGCCACCTTCACTTCCTTACCCATGATGATGTGTAATTTCTGGAAGGTGGTGCGTGCTCCCGCTAAAAGTCGACTGTGGAAAGCTGCTGTCGTTTTATCACAAGTCCCATTCAACTTTTCAGTGCTTGTGGACTGTACCATAAGCTGTGCATACCATATTTTTGTGTCATACACTTTTAAGACTCCCCAGCCCTGGTCCAGAATTTCGGTAGATATCTTGGTCCTGACATGTCTAAGTCCGCCAAAAATTCAGGGCATCATTCCAAACTGCAACTTACCAATTTGTCCGTTTGTATTGGCAAAATTCAGCACACCAAACGCAATTGTGGGTAACAGGCAAGCGAAGTAGAGAAACAGCGTGCCTGATATTGTTTTTCTCAACGTGTTCTTCCCCAAAATTCCTGGAAGATAATAATGTGTGCGCGTGTAGGTGATCGATTTGGTGGAAACGTCTGGCAAACATTCATATGGACGACATTGTTTTTAACACTGGGAAGTTTTGGGCAACAAATGTTTTGCATGTGGTCAAAATTTGGTCAAAAACATATGCTGAACAATACAGTTAGGGGAAGAATACTTTTAGGCAGTCAGACACAATGCGAAAAACACATATGCAAGTATTCTACTCTTAAAAAGAGCTGCCTGGAAAGCAAATTCATTTAGTTGGTTATCGCTGAACTGATGACGAGCTAGTTTGGTAAATATGTTTCGTGAGGTTTTGAAAACGTACCTGTTTGTTAACTCAAATACGACAATGTGCTGAAATACAGTTTTTTTCACAGGTGACAAGAGTCTGTGCAATATAGCTGGACTGGGCTGCGTGCAGCGTATTCGCAACCAAATTGTCCATGAGCAGTTTAGCACGCAGGACTGGTAAGGAACATGTACGTCTGTTTTGAACAAAAAATCCGGCTATCTTATTGGTCCGACTAAACCGTTCTCCCCAATATTATTCAGTACAACTGCAGGGTGGTAAATACATAAAAAGCATATGAAATTCGCTGCTCGCTGCTGCACGGATGTTGTAGAGGCTTTGTTAGCCAACCAGGCTTTAGTGTATTGGTAAAACAATGGGACGCGGAAACCTGAGATGAAACCTTCAAAAAGGAAGACAACACTAAAAGAAAAACCATTCACAGGGTAAAAAAATCTATAGCCAAGGACGGTTAAAATGGGTAATGGAAGTAAGAGCTGTCACTGAGCGGCCATACAGATCCACTGACCAAAACGATAGTACAAAAAGGGTTGTTGTCAGGCCCGAACTCTCACATCGTTTTGAACCAGTGGCGTTCACTTTTGACAGTCTGTTGTAGCTGCCCGCTTGCGTAGGCGCATAGAAGCTGGAATTTTGTCATTTAGCTCTTCAATTACGGCCCTTTACATCCAGAAATTAGCAGCTACTTTAATGCTCACGTCCACATCACTCGTTTGAACAGTCATATTCCTGTCCAGGAGCAATTATTCTGGTGAATCCACACCAAAGAGTGGGGGAAGCACTGGACTCGAGTTTCGCTCTTATTAGAACTCTTCAGCAGTGCATATCCAATGGCCGTGTTGGGGTTGGAACTTCGGACACCTGCATGCGAGGCGAACGTGTTACTACTATTCCACCAGCGCACGTTGGACGCATCTGAATCCTCACGTCTGAACGGGTGAACTTGTTCGCTGCACTGCTGAAGAGCTCTAATAAGAGCGAAACTCGAGTCCAGTGCTTCCCCCACTCTTTGGTGTGAATTCACCAGAACAATTGAGCCAGGACAGGAGGATGACTGTCCAAACGAGAGTGATGTGAATGTGAACAATACACATCCGACAAACCCCACAACACGCAAGTTACTTTTATCTTAACATCTAGTGAAACACTGACTGTATCGATGGACACAAGCCTCAACCTTCTCTTTTGAATACAGGTCAAACGTCAAATACACTCTTTTGCAAATCAATTTGGTTTTCACATGAGAGTCAAGTGAATGTCTCGTTTATGGTGCTCTTCAACTGACTGCGCTGCCAAAGCCGCCTCATGTTTCAGTTGATACGAGATATCGCAGTATATTTTTACAAGGGAAACTACTCACAACGTTGCTAAACACTCTTCTACAATCAATATTTGGTCAAACGTCCTTTTTAGTGACAACTTGGGACCGTCTTGCGGCAATTACCAGTCTGTCATTTTTATATGTTTAAAAAACGGATTCTGCTGCGATTTGGGACAACTTTCTCCCATAAATACTGATTTTTACAGCGAAATCCCGGAGGACAGATTACGGAATGACAAAGCAGAACAAAAGTAGATTCTTTTATATTCGTAATGCAACTCATTAGGTTGTTAAAAATTCTTCGACAGCCCAAGACCGTCATCGTCTGGAAACATCACAAATGAGAGCTTCAGCTGGATTCCAGGTAAGGCAAACAAAAACCAAATTTGTTTGCAAATGAGTGTATTTCGAAAGTGGTTGCTGTCCAGTGGAGCAATTTCGGACCTCTACGTCTTTCTCGCTTTGGTCCACGTCCCTGCGTTTACCATAGGATGCGACAAGAAAGCAATATTTAAGGTGTCTTATAAAGTCAGTTATGTTGGTTAATTCCGACCTTCAGTTTGCAACGGGATTTTTTGGCTAGGTTTTTAACGATCGTACTTTACTCCATCTGGGAACATCGTACTGCAAAACAGAGGTATCACCGACCCTCGTATGATATGATTTTTCTTAGTTATGAAGACTATTGCAGTAGTTCTGTTTCCTCTGAACTCTTCCGCGGAATTTTTGTACTTTGACATCAATATTTGCTAAAAATATTTTGTCTGCAAAGATATCGTTATCGTCAGAGCATTCCAAATCTCTGTCGTGGGATTTAGGTGATATGTATTGTTCATATTTACATCACTCTCATCTGAACAGTCATCCTCCTGTCCTGGCTCAATTGTTCTGGTGAATCCACACCAAAGAGTGGGGGAAGCACTGGACTCGAGTTTCGCTCTTATTAGAGCTCATCAGCAGTGCATATCCAATGGCCGTGTTGGGGTTTGAACTCCGGACATCTCACATACAAAGCGAGCGTGTTACCATTCCACCAGCGCAAGGTGGACGAATCCGAATGTTCACGTCTGAACGGGCGAAAGTGTTCACGCTTGAGCGATGTGATTAGTGCGCCCGACACAATCAAAACGACGACCTAGTGGCTGTCCTGGTTGTGACGACCGATTGCCTCCCCTGTTAGGACTTCCCAGTCAGGCGGCGCCACAGACGTTTGAAAACCGCTGGACAACTTTTTTGATATCTGTTGTGGGGTTTGTGGAACTTGTATTGTTCAATGTCTTCCCGATTTAATGTGGACTCACGAGAAAAATCACTCCAGGGCATGAGGACGAATGTTTTAACGGACGTGATGTGAATGTGGACGATTGCAAAACGACGATTGCGGAACTTGGGTGCCAACTGCAGCTGGCAAGTGTTTCGGACGAAGTTTCAAGACATCTCATGAGCAAGCGGTTTGCAGTAGGATTAATTCACCATCATGGTGAATCACGAGACTGTTCTGGATACGCATGCGCGTCACGTAAGTAGACATCAAACATATTATATATATTTTTGTTTATTCACTGTACTTACATATTCCTACACTTCGGTGATGTTTTAATACATTCGCTGTATGGTAATTATCTATTTGTCAAAATTAGCGACCATGGAAGTTTTCATCTTCCGACTAGACGTTATGTTGGGCGCGGATGCATCAGTGAGAATCCCCAGTATGGATCGATTATTTTCACTGCGATCAATACGACAGTCTGTTACTTATGAATGACACTGTGCGATTAACTAGCGCCTTTCCTTGATTACTTTTCAGAGTTCTGTGTCTAACTTATGCAAGTCATCAAGTCCTATTAGCTCATTACCAGTGGTAGCCTGAACGCGTCCGAACGGACCACCCACACGATCAATTTTCAACCCTACGGACAAAAAAAGAAGAGAAAACGCGTGTGGTTTTTGCCCGGTAGGTGCCACTTAAATAGGTTTAATGAATAACACGCTCCGACCCAATAAACGCGGTTGAGAAAAGATTTTTTTACGCTAGGTGATATGCAGTCGGTTTAGCTTACCCTCGGAGTAATCTGACCAGTAGTGAGGCAGTCGATTCCGTAGGTCCTGATACAGCCCCTTTCCAAAACACACATCGTTTTTCTGGGGGAAAAAGGAATGAAACGTGTTCAACTGATATAAATGTACAGGCAGTTTTCATGAACTAAGAGAATGAAAATGAACGTAATAAGATGGTTAACTTGATGCAGTCAGTCGCAAACTAACTTGGCTTTGACGATAAATTTGGTTGAATCTCATATGAATCTCTGTTTTTTTTCGTCAGTATTCAACTAAATGTTCTGCGCACAGGTCGCCCCATACTCCAGATCTAGCAATATTTTGTAGCACTTTTAGTTACGGAGTATAATAAACGAGGGATTCAGGTGAGATTCGACTGAGTCACCTGTCAGCACCAAAGTAGTTGGAAGGTGACTACAGCGTACAAGGGGCGAGATGGCCGAGGGGCGAGATGGCCGAAGTGGTTAGAGCGCGGATTTACTAACCTGAAGGTCCGCGGTTCGGATCCGACCTCCGCCACTCGACTTCCCCTGTCTAGGCTTGGGCAACCTGGCAGTATCCCAGCCCTCGTGCTCCCTTCGGGTGGCATGGCAGCTAGGCACCGGAAGGGTGCTACAGCTGAACGATTACCTTTATTTTTCTACCTATGTCCAGCTCGGAGTGGTGCAAGCAGAGAGTTGGTCAACCTTTAACTTGGCAGATGGGCGTGAAAGGTATTACGGAAAGTCTGGGTGCTGTGGGCGCGGGGTTGTAGGGTTGTAGACACTGCACGATATGACTGTTGGTTGATTTTAGTGGCGTTCCTTCTATCATTTCCTATCCGGATTACCTTAATAAATGCCCGGAGACATCGGATTAACCTTGGTAGGCTAACACTTAATCCCTTCTCCATCCAGCCTTATTCTTTTCATCAGCCCTTCAACCAAATTATGACTGTACGGCATCAGTGTTAAACGTTGATGCTATGTTGTCGATGATAGCAGAAATACTAAAAGCTTTTATTAGTGCACATTCACCTTCTGATTTGTATTATGGTTACCACTACCTGTGCACTAATAAGTTAACGACTTAAAGATTTCACCTACCTAATCAGCTCCAAGAAGGGCAAGAAGGTTCAGATAGCAGTGCAACTTTTTCTGTTCCCCTGATCTCTGCAAGCATTATCAGGATCCAAAGGTCAACAAAACTCACTTGATGCTTCAGGTAGTAAGGTAGACGACATTTTGACCCCAGCGAAATGAAATTCAGTAACACTTGTTCTAATTCACGTCTTTTTAGTCGCAGATGGCTCTTTTTCCCAAGCATGTTTAGTTGCTTCGGCACACACTCATTTAGTCCTTTCATCTTTCTACCAAATTAGCCAAAAAGTCCGAAACAAAAGGTTTACAATATTCACTGTAGGCCATTTTTAACCATTTTGTTTCAAGACGAAGCATTTGGCGTTACAGTCGCGCCCTATTCTGATAGTGGAAACAACATTTCACGTCTTATCCGTTATCAAAGAAATCGCTTGCCGCCTGTGCTTCACAAGTTTAGACTTCATTTGTGATTCAAGATAGTAGTTTTGTCTTGAAGGCCGAAGCCCGAACTAATTTGATTTTCAAAACATGAGAAAACATGTTCTTCACAAGTATTCCAAAAAAGGTAACCGTAAAACTGGTCATGTGATCTCCTTAGACTATCACCCGCGAGAGTGGCACGACGCGACGCAGATGACCGTGAAATCTGTGAGAAAGTTGGCTTAATTTGAGGATACGTTAAGGACACTAATACTTGATGCCCGGAATACCATAAAAACTCTTATAAAATGCTTTCCTCACAGTTGGTAGTTTGTTAAATTCATCACGATACATTATTTGTTTTGGAAATTACGGCTGCAGCATTCACAGCGCTGTCCTCCGACGTTCTGACTCAACTGTGGTGCAATTGTGCAGTGGGACAATTTGTCCCAAAACAGCGCCAAGTAGACTGATATTTTGATAGCGAGGTTTTTCACATGTACCTATTTTAGATTCCGTTGGAAATTACAAAATGTTGAAGAATATGAAATCACGCTTCTTACGCAAAAGAAGCGAAAGCAGTCTGGAATTTTTTTTGGCGAACTGTGCGCTTTAAGTGAAGTGATTCAATGTGAGACATTATCTCGGTGGGACTATAAATTTTTTAAGGACACTTTTGGAGTTCTTAATGGACGTAAACTACAGGGCCCGTAACCTTTCGGAGTTGTATGTGGGGCACAGGACATCACTTGAAACAGTGACTACAAGAATGGGGTCCCAAGACTGAGATGCTGATTGGTGCAGCTGATTCGAATGAACTGGAGCGTTAGTTACGTAAATTTCAGTCGGCTGGACAAAATGAGTAACTTTGCATCGTGGTTGTTTTACTATTAAGGCGAATCAAAGTGCGAGACTGAGGGTTAGATAATTAGGCACGTTCCAAGTCGAAAGAACTGGCAAGGTTTGGGTAGAAAACTGGAAGTTGGTGAGCAACTCAAAGCAATCGGAAAATTTCCAACTAACCTTTTGCAGACAGGACTACAAATAAATCGGCCATCTTAGTGTTTAAACCCGAAAAATCATGCATTCTTGGGTTTCAGCCGATACTCATCATTCGCAATTTTTTTCGCAACTTTCTACTCGACTTCATATAATTTACCTCCCAGCTGAAATACTCACCAATCTAACATATTCACTTTCAGCCAGCGTGAGAAGTCACTAAGTGCAGTGTTGATTCATTTCGTATCACATATTTTGTTAAAAACTGTGACAATTGAGTAACTTTATCAGCTTGTAACTGGAGGCGTGTTTGTTCAAATGGGAATGTAAAATCGGTCGATCTTCGAAGCGTCATCACGACTTACCAGGTCTGAGGCAATTTTATGAGAGCGTTCAAAAACGGATGATCTCCGCCGATCCTCTGGGCGTCTATTAGCCAATTCGTTTGCGCGAGCCAAAAGTAACGCCTTCACTTCTTCCACGCCAGCTGCGTACATCAAGGAGGAACGAAACTCCGGATCAGATAGAATTGTGGCAAATGTCCGTCCTACCTCGACGTCACTTTTAGTTTCTTTCTGCAACAAAAAAATTCGGTGAAGCAGAAATAATGTCGGTAGTTATGGTAAAAGTGTTCAACAGAATGTATTGATTGAAATTTATCACCACGTGGATATAAACGGTCAAATTAATGAAAAGGCCTTGTGGTACATGAGTCCACGAAGAATATACCTTTTGTATTTTTAGTTACAAAATATAAAACCTCCCATTCAGAAAAAAATGGTGCGATATTACAAAATAATTGCCCAAGAGGGTGAGCATAGAGGCAGTCAGTTGAAGTCACAAAACAGCGTAGTAGAAAAAGTATGACCATGGAAAAGTCGAACTATAGCACCTCAGTCCACTACACAGTATTTTGACCTTAAAAATCCGTATATTGTGTACCTCATCTGCTCAATATTTTAAACACTATCCGAGCCAAAGTCGGCCCGGAACTCCTAAGAATGTATAAGCATATATTTGCATAAAATATGCTGTAGAAATATTGATGCGCTTTTCCCGCTTTCCGCTTTGAGTAGAACGACATTTGTTCGCCATATCTCCATCTCTCTACTTGCAAAAGTGACGAACCCGATAGCCTCACCAGTGTTTCAAGATTCTGTCATCAACATGTGCATTTCAGGATATTTTCGGATACTCTCGACACGATACTCTGTTGGTATTACATCATCAAGATGTTTTATTCTTGATGGTATTCAAAGTCCCTGATTAGAGTCGAGATTCCCTCCTCACCATCTTGTGCTCCACTTTGAAAACCTCGCTTTAAATTTGACGTTAATTCGGGTTTGTGTGCAGATTTTTGATGAAGGTTGACGTAACATATTTGGGTGCTATGTGTAGAAGACTTAAACTGCTTGAATCATTGCATCTGTGCTCAGCAAGAATGGACTAAAACTAAGCTCGAGGGGAAGAGTTACCTCACCTGTTTTATGAACACTAGCAGTTAAGTTCATATTGCTGCCACTTGTCTGCGATGAGGTGAGACCAACTGAATGTAAGTCGAATAATGCCAGCTAAGTGATTCAGTTACGCAGCAAAATTGTACAAGTGTTCCGTATCTTAACCGCGATTCAGTAGCCTAAATTGGTTTCCTTGTAGGATCTCTGTGCGCACCAGTTAATGAGCAACACGAGTGAAAATGTTTGACAAATTTTGGAATATTGCGCCTGCTTGAAAGGGCTGTGACATCTCAGCTTTATGAATATTGTTCTAAATCCAATTTAAAAATGGAACACCCAAGTGTTTCCTTAGATTTCTGCCGTGCCAGAAAACACAAGATGTTATCGTTCTCATTTGATGATTTTGGGTATTAGTTTAGTTGACCTCGGCAAAGCCGAATCAATATAAACCCATGCGCCAGGTTAATGCATTAAATTAAATTTTCAAGATTTCACTAGAACCATCTGCACAAGACGTCCACAACAATTAAGGTCGATCCTACAACAGTGACCGGTGACACTTTCATTTATCCTTTAGAAACTCTGAGATTTTGAGAATGATCAAGACCATGAACTTTTTGTTTTCGCGATGTTGATGCGCGTGTCAATAACACACCACTCTGACCACCTATGAGCATGCGATTTTATCAGCCTTCGTTTGACTCCATTTTTCACTTGAATGGTAAATTTATGACCGTCTCACACTATGAGAATCCTAGATTTTTATTTCAAGACTGAACGGATGAGATTGATATACATATCAGCTTTGATGGCTAAGTTATACACTCAAGTAAGTTTATCGGATGAGAAAGTCTTGTAAAAGGAACTCGTTCTTAGAAATTCCGGGCTAAAATAGGCTCGGACCGTGTTAAACACAATGAACACCGTGTGTTGCATGACACGGAAAGTTTAATGTCAAAGGACAGTGTGGTGGAATGAAAGGTTATAGTGAGTCGTTTTGGTTACCGTGGAAACCTTTCTGAAGGATTTCTATAGTCCATGAAAAAGGTTGCCTACGGCAACCGGAACATCAGACTGTAACATCTTATTCCACGACATTATGTTTTGAGTTCAAACTTCCCCCGTGCACCCGGTTCTTCTTGAATGCTGCTTGTATGTTCTTTACTTCACTTACAAATAAAACACAGTATAAAAGCGAAAATGCGGGTTAGCACGATTAGTGAAGACAGGAGTCTAAGCAACGAGCGCAAATTCTTTTATTAGTGTACAGTTAACCTGAAATGGGTGCGGTGTCGCGGGGCTCATCCGTAGCAGATACCGTGGATTGATAAAAATGTGGCCATATCTACTACCAAATCACAAACATCGAGGTGTTATTTTGATCAAATAAACGATAAAATCTACCTCAGAATTTTGATGATTATGCAACATGGTGGTATTCATCTCTTCAGATGGTGTTATTCAGGGTCACAAATATTCTTATCGTTGGGGGAGATGTATATTTCTGCCAATGAATGTTTTGAAATCTTATATACATATAAATCGTTTTTAAAAATGCCTAATGATGAGAAAAAATTGTCGATGTGAATCACGGGGACTTTAGCACACTGTTTTCCACCTACGAAAGCGGCTCGCTGGAGGGCCCAACAGCAGTCTTATATCAGTCAGCAGCGGCTTCACAGTTCGTTTCAACAACATATTCATGTCTTTAGGACCTACAGTACTTAAAAAGACGTCGGTCCACCCAGTTCAATAGATTCTTCAGTTGAAGCATGATGCGTGCTTTATGTCTGAGACTGATGGATGGTGAGATGTGTGTTCGTCGCCGAGCCGTCTTAGCGCTACTATTTTGGCCTAGCGGTGGAGCGATTCGGTATACCTGATGCATAGTACAGCTGACCTGACACTGTTTTCCAAATGTATTGTTCACTACCTAACCTTCGGTCATCAGGAATGGTCTAAATGCCTCCAGGTTGAGGAACCATGCGTGGCTCTTCAAAAAGTTTTTTGTTTCTTCCGTCCCCCTAAATACTAAGCTAAATGTGCTCGTGTAACGATGGATACTATTGATGAAGTATGCGAGTAGTGTGTTTTCTCGTAAATCCGCCTTGCTTCTCTTGAAAAGTGAGATCTATTACGGAATTTGTGGAGCTGGTTTGTAGCATTGGCCTGCAGTTGAGTAGCAGTCAATGAATGTCCAGGAAAGTTCAGGAAGACGCGTTTAAGGAGACTCAAGGATATTCAGTTTTGTAAACAAGATGCATGTGAGTGTTTTGTTCCCCTGTCCTATAGTCTGTAGCTGTTCTGTTGGTGTTTCCCTAATGGACAACTCATCGAAGGCCTTCTTCCTTTCACCCGTAGGCAAACTGTTGTACCCTCTTAAACAAGACAAGTTCTGTGACGCCAACCAACATCAGCCCAGTGCACCGGACGGAAGTATCAAAAATGCAAGCACACATCCGATGCATTTTGTGCAATTATCCCATTGGATGGGATGAGTTTTGCTCAAATGGTACTGTGAACCTAATTTGAGAATGTAGATTAGAGCTATCTCTGTGACCCACACATAAAAGCAGCTGTCTACTCACAAGGTTGCTGAAAATTCTTCGACAGCCCACGACCGGTTTTGCTCTTCTTGGGGCTCATCAAATAGGCGCAGTCCCCGAGTCGTGGGCTGTGTTGATGAAATTTAAGCAAATTTGTGCGCATTTTCCATTGTGAAAATGTACTGCGATATTTCGAAGATCGCACCGACTGAATCAGCCATTGTACAGCACATTCAATTGAAGAACATCATAAACGAGAGATTAACTTGAGCCTCCCGTAAAAACCAAATTTGGTTGCGAATGGGTGTAAATGTCAAATAGCATCTTTCGTTCGTCCAGTTTATCTTGATATACGTGGCTGAATTCGAGTGCCATACACATTGAACTTACACAATGTTTTATAAACCACACAATATTCAGGGCTTTGTTAATATTTTAAGCCTAAAATTTTTTTCAGTATTAGCTCAAGCTAAGAATCTTCTGTTGGATATCTGTTCCTGGTAAATAGTTTGATCCTGAGATGAATTGCACAATCACTGCCAAGAGATCTTAGCAATACGTCTGGTCATATCCAATCACGTAGTGTAAATCACACATTGATTGCCTCAAATAGTGTCCGTACTTTGGAGGGTGGAAGCTTTCCGGGAATAAATACCTCTGTCAATAAGGCAATTTTAAGGACGTAGCCTTTTTTATCTTCTCTTCAGAAGCAACTCACTTTGCCAGCGACCAAGAATAGTTAGTAAATCGTTACTTTAAAAATTGTCTTTGTAAGATTGACCAGTGGACCTATTTGCCATATTAGTACGTTTCCATTGTTGGATTTTATTTGACTTGGCTGATTATGCAACTTTGAATGCGGACATAGCACCGATTGGTAAAACACTCCCAGTTACGATACTGATCGAAGGTGATAAGCACGATAATTCGGCATTTATCAAGTTTCTAACAAGTAACATTATTTTTGAATTTGTGCAACAACACATCGTTGTGGAATTTGGTCAGTTTTGATGGTTCCTGTCGAAGTTTCACTGGATGAAAAACACTAGACTGCAATGAATTTTGTGGCAGGGAGTGACAACCCTTTCACGGGTAGTGTGTGTCGGCCATTGTCACTAACATGCATTTCACTCCATCGTATTAAAATTTCTTCAGAGTTTTGAGACTCCAAATAAATCTTACTAACTCACTATACGGGATGTTCAGTAGTTTACTTCATGTTAACGATATAGTTTGTAATATACAAAAAGTGTTTCCACGAGCTTGCCAGCTAATCCTAGCAGGTATCAAAACGGATTTACCTTCAGTTTTTGAAAACAAGAGTGTGTTATGGCATAGCACAGTTCAGAATTGGAGACAAATGTTTTGCTACGTTCCAACTGCCAAAGTTCAACTGATAGAACAAAACAGAACCAGAGTGGAACTGGATTAATGCAGAAGTCATCAAAACTTGAAGGGACGTGAAGTGCTGCAATGTGCAATGTGGTACACTAACGTGGCACTCAAGATCTGCTGACAGCTGCGATTAGGTCGTTATCATTGAGTGGAACAGATAATATGCGAGATATCAATTTAGGACAAGCCTGGTCAAGTCCATTCAAGTTCATTATAGCGATGTCAGCAAGCACATTTGCATTCAAGGGAGCTGATTTTTCAGATTTCCGTCCTGCGTACGAGTTTGTGGACTGCTGTTGAGACAAGCCGATTGGCACTGAGCCCACTTGTCATATATTCGTTGTAAATATTAATCCGATGCCTGAACATGTTTGAAGAAGGGAGTTCTCATAAAAAGCCACCCAGAGGGAGGAGATCTTGGAAAAGCAACTCTCAGGATAAGAGATAATTTGATACCAGCATGCAGGCTTCAATTTAGCATCGGAGACAGTTGTGATATCAAAACGTCCAAGCTCGGCTGGTACCACTGCTAGGGAGGCCAACGAAAATAGCATTCACGCGCAAACATTTGCAGAGATGCACATTACTTTGTAATCTATTTTTCAGTTATTTTGCAACTATTTGACCGCAAATTGAGAAATTCACGAATCGAAGTGGTCCCATAATAGGCATTGGAGCGCTTGGCCCAAACGCTTGACCAGTGGGTGGGGTTTTCAATACTTCATGTCCAGTAACTTGAAAATATAAGCTGCCTGACGTGACAAGCCCACAAATTGTTTTCAATTAACCGCCAGTCATGCGTCGAACGCCCCATGAACTGGGGCTACTCAATTTCTTGTGCGCTCAGTAAACATTTTTGTAAAAAGTATAGATTGAGGGATTGTTTGGCGACTACAAAGAAGTGAGGTAACCATTGCCAGATAGATAATTGATAGGAAGCGTCCTGGTGCAATTAAAAAGGGCGTTTGGAGACTGGTGAGCTTAGTAAATTGATAAAGTAATTGAAAATAAAATAAATGAGGAAAAGACTGCTGGTCAGAATAAGAACATATCTATATCGTCAACATACACACTGTTTAATGTGGCAGATATTTCCGAATGAGGAAAAAAGAGATGAGATCGCGCCTTGAGGTACGCTAGAATGTACGGGAAGCACGAAAGATCTGTGGTTGGTAGTTGCAGTAAACTCCGTACATCCTCGGAAATAGCCCAGTAGGATATCCAGTTGACTAAGGTAAACTCCGCACTAAGTGACCTAATGTGTTATTCCACAACGGTGGTCTCATAAAGCCATGGTTACTTAATGTGTGGCTTAAACGAAATGTAGGATTACAGCTAAAGCTCCAGGCATTGAACTGGACCGAGACGATCAGGAAATCCTAGAATTAATAGACATGTAAAGTAATACTTGCAAGCGGTCGGACAAAAACTATTGGTACAAGGAGAAAAACCTCTCGCCACGGAGTCATTTACTAGAAAAACTGACTTAAGACCTAATGTGTTATTCCACAACGGTGATCTCATAAAGCCATGGTTACTTAATGTGTGGCTTAAACGAAATGTAGGATTACAGCTAAAGCTCCAGGCATTGAACTGGACCGAGACGATCAGGAAATCCTAGAATTAATAGACATGTAAAGTAATACTTGCAAGCGGTCGGACAAAAACTATTGGTACAACGAGAAAAACCTCTCGCCGCGGAGTCATTTACTAGAAAACACTGACTTAACAGCTGCAGACTATAGGACAGGAAAGCAAAATTCTCACATGCACCTTTTTTAAAGACGAATATCCGTCTTCTTGAACGCGCCTTCTTCAACTTCCCTGGATATTCATTGACTATCAAGCAATCGCAAACGAATGCTGCAAGCAGTTCCACAAATTCTGCAATAAATCCGACCTTCCAATAGATCAAGATCAAGAAAGCCACACACTACTTGCATGCTGCATCAGTACTATCCACCGTTACACTGTTACCTATTCTAGCTAGTGTGATTATGCTGAGAGATCTCCCATAACCGGGTAATTTAGCTGAAGAAAGAAATCAGAGAAGGCGGTACATCTTTGCGACCGAATCCAAGTTGGCGCTTACCCCATGAAGGATTCGAAGCCATTTTTTCATTTACGTGCCGAAAGTCATTTCTGTCTGGCCAGCCTAATCTTTTAGCAGACACTGTGTGACTTGTGAGCCACCGACCGGAATCAACTGATTTACTCATTTGGACCATATTGGAACCAGCTACCGCTAGAACCTTTGATGTAGGTTTGTTGTTCATTTTGGAGGGCACCTTTGGACTCTGACCACGGTATTGTGCGGGCACGCGTACCAAATCTATTTCCGCCTGCAATGCGTCTATTAATGCAACGCCTTTCAGTTCACCATCCGCGAAGTGATTCTTTGGGTTGATTTACCTGAAAAGCACTCGGAATTCAGCGGGCACAATAGTGATTCGGATGACGATTAGAGAAGGCTTAAAGAAGCCACGATCGCAACCTTCGAAACTGCCGGCCAGAGGTCGTTCCCACACCCCGGTCTGTAGTAGATCTCGTCGCGGTCAACGGGCCTGATCGAAACTAGGAAAACTATACTTCCAACAAACAGCTGTGGTGGGACGTGCAGAATCACAAATCACCCAATAAGAGCCTAAGGATAGATGGAATACGCCGGTGAATGGCAAAAGCCCGACAAATGGCTAGGGTTCTTGATACAATGAACAATCATATCCTGTTCTACCCAATTCAGGCAACTTATCCGAGGAGGGTGGGTGTTTGTGAGAGGATCTCTAACAAAGGTGGGAGACCTCACTGCATTTATACAAACGTCATTTTAGACGATGGACTAAGTACGTTGAAGAACAGTTCAGCAGGGTCCTGTTAACTCGATATCTGGGAACGTGGATAACAGTCCACCATTGTGGACGTAAGTCAAAGGNACAATATCATTACTCCTACGCAGCAAAGCACTTGGTCCTGATGGTTTCCATCTTGCATTCTTCATTGAAGATTACAGGTTCCCTTGGCTGTCCTGACGAATTTATCTCGCAGTATTTCAGTTGCACAAACAACGCTGACAGAATGGAGCACCGCGGCCGAAAAGATGTAAGAGCTTTATGCAACAACTAGCAATCTAGTGACCATAGCTTCTGAAGTATTCTCAGACAATATCCTACAAAGGTTGACTCATTATCGGAAGAGTCAGATTTACAAGAATCAAGCTGGGGCATGCCCTGGTCGAGATTGCATCGATTGTATCTTTACTTTGCGACAAGACCTGAAACCGCGCCACACCTGCTGATGACAAAAACTGACCGTCTGTCTCAATCTCAGCTCTGCCTTTCACATCGCTGATTGCCCTAAACTGTGGTAGTGCCTGAAGAAGGGCATTTTATCTGAATTCCTGCCTCTTGTCTTATATGCCTCCTACCTTGGAGATATCTAATTGCGACAAATCCCTTCCCTATTTCATCACAGTACAGTGTTTGTTCTGGGAACGATGCATGAAGACACTAACCAGTAAACTCAGTCGGATGAGTAACTGTCGCCTCCCTGGATGGGGACTCAAATCACCAGTGGTTAGTGACATTAGCGGAAACGGCCCGATTGCGCAGTCAATGGCGCTCGTGCATTAGAGCTAGCACCTTCAATGCTTAGCTACTCGAACACACCTTCGCCTCCAGCTCTTGGTTGTATTTTCCCCGTTCCCGGTTTCCGGTGATCAAGACTGTAGCAGCTGGAACCAATGTGCCTGTGGCACACGGTTTATAGCTGAAAGATTGAATTGAGTTCATCACATTCATTAGCGTGAAACAGTATTACCCTCTAATGCCATTTCTCTTCAAATTCCTAATCCACGTTCCGGCTGAGTCTTCTTCATCTACCTGTAAAACCTCGGGGATTGAAATACTCCCAAGAATTTTGCTTACGAGTAGTGAGTACCGGACGATAATGCTTCCACGGCTAGATATGCGCTTCGCACCCATAAACAGCTTCTTCAAGACTGAATGGGATCGAACCCAAACCTAATGTTTGCAGTTTAACTGACCGATGTGGTGGAAAGTTCGTTCAGATAGACAGCTATAAAGGTGCTAGCGGACAGCTAAAAGGTGGAATCCCTTCTGAATAGGGAAGGCCATTAAAGCGTTTATGGAATTCCGACATTTGTGGCACCGAAGTGAAATCTGATCAACTGTCAGGGGTTGAGTGCACAATGATGCAGTCCGATCTGTCGAACTTTATGGATCAGATACGTGGCTGCGGGGTATGGAAGACACCCGAAGATTGCCTTTGTTTATTATCCGGTGCCCCTGAAGAGCTGCACGGGTCCGTTGGAAACATAAGTTCAGGAATGTGACGCTGTGTTAGACAGTTTTCGATAAACTCCATTCTACATCTATAAATCAGCTAGTTGGTTGAGTAAAGTTCCCCGTGTGTCAAAAGACTTTCTGGTCTGTATAGCTCCGTTGTCCCTCTTTTTACCCAATGGAGACGAGTGAGATGAGGTCGGTCCCTGACTCAGAAACGAAGTGTGAAACTTCATAGCAGTCAACTCAATCGAGCTGATAAGTGATGTCTCCCGGAAGTGGAACCGCGGGACGAGAAAATCTCTTCCTCTGTTAGATAAGGCTGTGTCATGCAACCAGTGGCGTTATAGCATCAGCGCTTTCATCTAATTTGGGAAGTCTCTTCTTTCTGCTATATTGGACAGTCAGGTGGAGTTGTCATCATAGAATCGATGGGATCAGCACCTCCAACATGTGACTCTCATCTCTGTGTTCTCCCTAATCGTAGGTGAGCACCTGGAATTAATTCTTTCTTATGAATGGCTTGGAGCTGAACAAATGAACTATGCTGAACTAAGGAGGATAGAGGTGGGGGGGAGCATACAATTTCAGTTGGATGAGAAATAGCTCATCTAAGCCACAGGCCTTGTTAGTGAGAAACCAACATGTTGTCAATGAAAGTTATTCTCTCCTCATCACTTTTTCTCTATTTGCCATTGGAAGTATGATTTATCAAAATTCACGACTCACTAACTACGGTTTCCAACAACACAGAGCATTTTAAAACATCCTACTTCGGTTATGGGGAGGCGTAAATGCCGTGTCGAGCCTTCAACGTGAGCGCCGAGAAAAAATTAATTTTAACCGGAAAACGAACGATAAAACCTATGTCAGTGTATTTGGTTAAATGCCCTCCAAAGTACTTAAGGGTCAGGAGACCAGAACGGTGGTAGGCATATAGTTCGTGTTGAATAGACTCTCAGACGAACAAATATTTGGCCGTGCTTTTCCCCAACTAGACCTCGTAATCCTTCCTGGTACATACTTTGAAAACCAGTGCTAACCTACTGTGATAAGACAAAATCGAGAGGGTGGCTTGAAAATGGAGGAGAATTTGGAGTCACGAATCTAAAAATCAGGATGCGCCGGGGAAACTGAAGTCGTTCAGCATGTGTTTGGAAAGTGGGTCGAATTTGCCTGAACTAACACGTGAAGAACGATCCATAAAGGAAATAGGGGCAACAAAATTGATCACCGGACAATGTGAATACTCAATTGGAAGATGGTTTTGGTGTTTCAAAATAATGATTGATACCCAAGGGAGACCAATATTCCATAGTTGTCAGCATCAGACAACACCGCCAAGCTTAGGTCACGAGACAACATTAATGGAATTGGCATGCAACTCACGTTGAGTCTTGAGAATGGACGTCAATCCGAATGATGACGCATACTCACTCAAACAGACCAGAGGTGAGGAACTAAGTCAACTTGTTTCCTCAATAAGGACTACTTTTCCAAAATTCAGAAGAGAGCTCTTTTCTAAACTACTCACGTAGTCTCAGAGAAGATTTCAGTTATTTAAAAAATTAACGTTCATTTATATCCCATGGTGCTTTCTATTCGGTTGGCCAGTGCGGTTGGCCAACGTGAGGCATTTTCACGTTCCAGAAACCAAATTGCTATCACCAAATGTCGCCCTATTTTAACATTTTCCATTGGTCTTTGCCAGATGAAGAACCTTGTCCAGAATAAAACGATCAATATAGATTTTCTGATAAAATAATGCCCGTATATTTGTTAGTTTTCACAATCATTGAGGTGATGGGCTCCCGACTCATAGCCACACATGTTGATTGAGTGCGTAGCACCTATTCTAAACCATCAGTCTCGATCGTTAATATCCTTGTTTTCCGCTCAAAACAGAGTTGACTAAAGTGGAGTTATTAGCTAATGCCGAAGAGCAATCCATCAGGGTTTGTCGGCATTAAAATTTCAAAGAAAAGATTGAAATTTTGTGATAAATAAAGCACAGAAGTGCATCTGGAACACCTTAAGAGTGTGCACAATGAGGCGTGCATTATCTACGAAGATGTGTTTGGATATGTAAACCTTTACTCTATTCATGGTAACAGGTATACATTAGTTGTCTCTGGGAGTTCTTCCACTTACGCTGCCTCACACTTTCATTTTTGAGTGACATCTGTCGCTCATGATGTGATTCTCTGATAACCTAACCACTCAGACAAATTATTATTACTACGAGTGTGCATTCATTGAGGAATTGAACTCAAATTCGCTG
Organism: Opisthorchis viverrini; assembly: GCF_000715545.1. Lineage (NCBI taxonomy): Eukaryota > Metazoa > Platyhelminthes > Trematoda > Opisthorchiida > Opisthorchiidae > Opisthorchis > Opisthorchis viverrini. The sequence goes on from NW_008751963.1 coordinate 74,393, forward strand.
AATTTTTTTATTGACATTGGCACGAAAATCGGACAGAACGCCGTTTTATCTGCGCTACTCATTTGTCGGAACGTTCATCTGTCAAGTGCTTCTGAGGTAACTAACGGTGTCAAACAGGAATCCTTTGACAAACCGGTTGCTGATATAGCATGTTCACTTAGGGGTAGGCCCTAATGGGAGCAAACTAAATGAGGTAAGGGATCACCGTAGATATTTCACGATACAACTTCACCATCACCTTGGCAAATGAGCAATTCATCTAGCATTCTCATAGTTAAATAACAGACCCAAAGCTGCACGCGTAAGGGAGGGTGATCGGTAAACCATTGAGAATGGAATAAAGTTCATCTCCTAGTCTGTAAACCCGAAAAGTTTGGCGTCAGGGTTTGTTTAATGCCACCACACATTGCCGTGTGTGTGGTGACCAAAGTAAACATGAATCGATATGTGAATGCCAGACTAATGGATAAATGAAGGTTCATCTCATTTCACTGTAGCGCAGTTAGCCTGGTTACCGCACCAAGTGAATACTTGAGATAGGCATTTGTAGATTCCGACGGCGACCTCCAGGTTTATCAAGGCGGTATGCACTGTAACATACGAGGTATTCTGGCTAAACAAATGGCGGCGAGAACCATTATTGTGTTGAACAGAGTGAACTATCCTGGTGATTACGGTGGTCATTATGGTGTCCCATTACATGGATCTTGTTGTAATCGAAAGCCTCTGGGTGAACGATCTTAGTAACCTGGCACACAAACACTGCCGGTAATCTGGATTACAGCTTCATACAAACACCAATATTAGAATAACTTGTAATTAAACGACCGGGGTTACGAACAAAGCAGTGAAATTAACCTTTTCTTGACGATGTCTTCGGCGTGCATGAAAAATCTGACCGCAGAACAATCGAGAATATCGCGTGTACCTGACACAACACATGTGAGATTCATTTGAACGAGCTTTAAACAAGGAAGGTGTTGAACTTACCTCTTTTGTCGGAGTAATCTCGGCGTGCATGAAAAATCTGACCGCAGAAGAATCGAGAATATTGCGTGTTGCCCAACACAACACATGTGAGCTTGATTTGGACAAGCTTAAATCAAGGAAAGTGTTGAACGTACCTCTTTTGTCGGAGTAATTACCAGTAAAATCAAGCATGTCCCCTCACTTGACCGACCCAAGTTCACCGGCGTGGATAATCTGGCCAGTGCAAGGTACCTTCTGTTTATTGGACCCAAGGAACATCTAAGATAAGAGGGTTTTACGGAAGCAATCGTTTACAAAAAGGCTTGTGTGGCAAACGATTTCAAATACGCAAAGTCTTCTTTGCAGACACTAAATGGCCCCCCACAATATTATCATATGACTGTAAACCAGTAGCTTGCTTCTAAAACCACCGCTGATACGGAAAGTTGAAAGTCGAAGACAGCCATGCCGGTAACGAAGGGCTGAATGATAAGTGTAAAACAAACAAAGATTTGAGTGCCAGCGGTAGCCTCAGGATACGATAATGAACATGTGGTGTTTTATACAACGCGTTGTTACACAACAGGGCCTGGTATTAAGGTGACACATACTTACGCAAAAGCTAAACAGTATGGTGAAGACATTTTTCTTTTGGATCCGCAGCTCCTTCTGTGATTTTATATAGAGCAGTTACACAAAATCACACAAGTCTACAAGAAACCGAAATAATTGGACTGCTCTGTCCTTAACTGCACGCAGCTAACGAATACACAGACTAGATGTTTTGAGCGCAGTACTACAATACACAGCTTTCGCCTGATGCTAATGTTTCAGTTGAACTTGAAGACAAAATGACACTTATATGCTAATCGGATTATATTCGACTGGTATATTTTTGGCATCAAGCTTGTCGCACGGTGACAGAAGGAACGATCCCGATTTGAGTGATTCCGGAGTTCCGACAGTGGAGTAAAATCATACGTCCGTTATGGCCAGAACGAGGTTTCGGTCAAGCGTTCTATAAAGTTGTCACATCAGGATCTAAGGGTCATCTGTTCAGATGGATCTTGTGTAGTTTGATCGCTACTCAACCGTTTAAAAAAACAACCGACAATGATACTTATCTAAGCTTTTCAGTTATGGGATCGCTAGTTTGAGGAGCGATGTTGTGAGGTATGCCGTGTAACAGAGTTGGGCTGAACTGCACGGATGCTAAACGACCAAAGTTCTTTCGGACATGACCAAAACGGGTAGAATTCATCTATGAACTGAATCTAAAGGTAAAGAAAAACCGTTCATCACTGTCACCTTAGAATAGGCACCAATTATATTCAGTGATTCTGTATACCTAGGAGTGGAAACAGGGGTACGTTGTACCTCAAGCCATAATCTTGCATGAACCCAATTTTTAGAGGCAACAGGGTAATTTTTAAACACTTACAGAAAGAGTTTCACTCATACTGCACCATTATTAACCGAAGAGCCAGTGCAAGGTGTGTAAAAACGACCCTGTGAAAACCTCTTTTATAAAGATAACTATTAGCAATGCTGTGGAATGAAGGTAGCTCGGCTGCGCTGTTTGGTGAACAGACGAACAACCCAAGATAACTATACATCCAACTACCACGCATCCAATGTAATGCAAGTACTGAGTGCGCCAATTAGAGGGCGCCTTTTCAGTAGGTGAATTTCTTTCAACAAAGTTGCCAATTCGTATCGGAGATGGGGTAGCAGATTCTGGGTTGTCACCCATCCCTGCCACACACAACAACGGTTTACTAGCATGCATTATTATGGGAAGTTTTCATTTGGGCACGCTGGGTAACTGAATGCGTTGTATGGGACCTTTGGAGACTCATAAGCTTAGCCAATTTTACCATCATGCTACTCTCCACTTAAGTTTGCATTCAAGTGTTAATTGATTAGAAACTGACGAGTCGCAGGGTAACCTCTGATGAGTGAAGGCAGTTGTCCTTTCATCAATTAGTTTCTTCTTCCTAGAGAGCTCACCAGCTCAACAATTAGAGCTGATATGCTTACCGTTTTTTCTGGCTCACCGAGTATGCAGTTGGCGAGCATCGGATAGGTCATTTACTCTTTGAGCATCAGTAGGTGAATTTCTTTCAACAAAGTTGGGAGATGGGGTAGCAGATTCTGAGTTGTCACCCATCCCTACCACACACAAAAACGGTTTACTGGCATGCATTATTTTGGGAATTTTTCATTTGGGCACATTGGGTAACTGAACACGTTGTATAGGACCTTTGGAGACTCATAAGCTCAGCCAATTTTACCATCATGCTACTCTCCACTTAAGTTTGCATTCAAGTGTTAATTGATTAGAAACTGACGAGTCGCAGGGTAACCTCTGATGAGTGAAGGCAGTTGTCCTTTCATCAATTAGTTTCTTCTTCCTAGAGAGCTCACCAGCTGATATGCTTACCGTTTTNTCGGATAGGTCATTTACTCTTTGAGCATACAACCGCGTCATATATACACGTAGGTATACATAAATTATTCAGTATATCAGACTTGATAGTCGACCAGAAGCCCAGAGTTGGAGAAACTTCATCTCAACCACCAACAGAGGATAAATCAAAGAGAAAAACGGTTGTAACCAAATTTGGTTTCGCAAAACTGTCACCTGGAACCCACCTGAATCTCTCTTGTATGACGTTTCTAAGCTAAATCTCCCGTTTATGATGTTTCTATATAATTGAGTCGACGGAAAACAGGGGGCTGCGCCCACCTGATGAGCCCCAAGAAGGGCAAAACCGGTCGTGGACTGTCGATAAATTTCCAGCAACCTTAAGAGTAGTGTACTACGTCTATAAAAGTAGAACGACTATGTTCAAACTATTAAAGCGAAAAGCAATAGCTTTTGCCCAAACACTGAGAACCGGCATTCAAAGGAGGAAGTTTTATTTATCCATGCTACATCGCCCAACGCTTGTTTAGTGGATCCAAACCATACAACGTAAAAAGCAAGCACGCTTAGCTTATTAGAGTTACTTTTTGCAGCGCAGGTAGTTACGGTCATCATTAACTACCCACGTTTTCCCCATTAGCGTACGACAGGTAAATTGCATAACTAAAGGGAATGTCCATCAGCACTGTACCTCTTGAAATAAACGAACGAACTTTTGCTAATGGGGTTTGCTTGTTACGTATTTGTCCTCCCCGACCACCTTGATGGATTTCCTTGGATGTAAGCCAATTATCTGTAGTACCACTAAACTAATTTCGCTCGAGAAGGCCCACGTTTTGCTACCCAATTCGTTTTTATCATAGGTATCTTTTATTGGGGGGGAATATTTCGTACTGGCACGATACTTAATATTTGTATTGGGGTAGTAAATTACAAACAGTTCAGAATAAGCTCCAACAATTGTTCAAATAATCTGTAATTGTAATTTACGCATCGATTATTTTGAAGCTTCAAGAAGAGGCGATTCTGTGATTTTTTACGGGTTTTTAGGTGATCCATCTATCAATTTTGGTGTGGAAAATGTCTTGTCCGTGAATAGCACAATCAGTAAGCTGCAGTCAGTGGAGTAAGACTACTGTTCACTAACACTGGAGTCATTAGTTTTCTCTGAGAAAAGCCTATGTTGTCTAATTTATTGCAAACTTACAGGGCGCAGACCCAACTTTGATCTGTTGAAAGGCCATCTTCGTCCAGAACGGAAATTCCCTTTATCGTTTTGGCTAGACGCTGATCTGAAGATAGAACCGGGCAAATAAATGTGAGGATCCGATCACAACAGAAATGTACCGAACAACTAAAAATTTCGCAGGGCAGTTCTTTTGCAAGATACCGGGAATTAGGCTCGTCCAATCCTAAACCAAAGTGGTTCGGACTGACGTTTGCACACCGCACACCATGCGATGCGCGGCAGCCTACAACAGCTTGAAAAAAGATTGACGCAAGAAGAACCTGTAACCCATTTCATCATTCATAAGACTGAACTGCTCATGTCTTTCTAAAATTTACAGTGTTGCGTGGGCACGTTGCGTTACACCTTGTCAACAGGGTATTGAAGGCTTAAAATGTTGATTATCACGCTTTACAAGAGCTATTCAGGCAGACCTATTGGTTTCGATAAAAGCCTTTCATTAGGTTTGCACTCCTGATAGCCTCAACCACCTGGGCAAACGACTGAATTAGGGAAACTTTGTAGTAAATTCACAGTGCCACCTGGGGAGCAGATGGTTGATTATCGTGGAACCTGCATGTCCCCTTATTGATACCGTCTTTAGGACAACGGGATGGATTTTGGAAGATGGGCGTTCCCAGCCGGTAGCCACTGCCGGCAGCTGAAACCATGGGTGGGATTTAGTACTAATTTAGCAAACATATCCAGACTTATCACCGCGTGCATGATGACATACTTCAGAAGATGAAGATTTGTTTTTCCTGACAAAACTTTTCTCCTTCGAGGCGCTCCCCAAGAAAAATAAATTGAGTTCTGTTGTACTCACACAGTGATTAACACACTGCACTGCCGTCCGGAAATGGGCGAACAAAACGCCAGTGATAAACAATGTCGGAGGATAAACCTTTTCATCCCGCGTCATTTTGAATAAAATTATTTTTTAACAAACTACACAACAAAACTGAGGATGCTGAATTTTCTTCGAGAGCACAAGAGGCGTCCATTTTTCAGCAATAAGGATACTCCAAATATGAAATGATCACTTTCTTGTCTTCAGTACCAAAGCGATGTACGCTAACTAGTTAGAAGCTAAATGTCAGCTGGGTCTCGCCATGTGATTGTTGAAATTCGGTCGTCAGAATTGAAATAAACGGTTCACTAAGCCAGCTGGGCTACATGTGCTTTGTCTATACGTCAACAGTGAGCTGTAAAACTGGACGTCCTAAAATTCGAATTTCGTGATTTATTTTAATGTGTGGGCGAATTTGGCCGGGTCCATAACTTGCTATGCAGACATTTGGAAATTATTTTTATGGTCTACAAATACCGTGTACGCAACAGTTGGTCCTGATCGTGGCATTTCTGTTCAGTTTAGCTTGTGATTAACATCCTGATCCCTAGCATCAGAGGTTAGGAACAATTTTCTGCACTTTTCTGAAAAGTTTTTGTTCAGACATTGGCCAGTCCTACAGCCTTTGAATGGTCAGCAGCCGGTGTCGTCCCCTTAGTTCTATGGGGCCTCAGATCGATTTGTATTGCATTTAAGAAATTTTGAATTATACTCACCCCAAATTCTAATGCAATCTGTAGGTTTTGGCTGCTCGTTGTTTTAGCAATATGACACTCACTTCAGTCTGCAGGAAGTGTGTGGCTGCACACGCTTTACAAACGTTACCCCGAGCTGGGGAATTTGATTGACATTTGACAAAGGTCATCTCCTGCTGGCAGCACCTATACTAACACACGCGTAAGACTACTCAACGCACAACCTCTAACTCACCGCTACGCACCACCACGCTCCCCAATAACGCACCGATGATGTCACCTCGATTGGTGATGAAACATTTGCAATCAAGTTCAGCTCAGCGAACAATCCAACGACCATCTACGCTACCTGAGCTACCAGTATTTTATACCGTAGCGCTACAGTTATTAAATAATTTTTGTCCCCGAGTAATGGTTTGAGTGATAAGTAAAAGCAATGATATTATTGCTCTCCGTTGGCCTAAGTACCACGCTCCCTTTCGTTAGCTATTAATCAGCATTGCAATGCGTGTTTACTTAAAACGATGGGAGAAATTCAAGTGGGGTGTTGGTAATTGGTCTTAGTTCATTTGGTAGTTGACAGTTTGCTTGCAAACTCTCCTTCACAATCAGTAGTGCGCGCACGGACCGCACATATTTAGAATACATTTGGTTGTGCGTCATGCACGACGCATAAGTTTGCTGAAAATTCTTCGACAGCCCACGACGGCTTCGCCCTTCCTGGGTCTCATCAAGTAGACGCAGCCAGCAGTTTCCGTGAACCTTACGTTCTACTTACACCCAAATTACTTGGGAACAGCATAAACGAGAGATTCAGTTGGGTTCCAGGCGAGTCTATGGAGAAACCAAATTTGTTTGCAAATGAGTGTATTTCGCCAATTTCGTGCAATTCGGTTTCAAGTACAACTTAATGTTGACGGAAACTCGGGGCCTGCGCCTACCTGATGAGCCCCCAAGACGGGTAAAACCGATCGTGGACTGTCCAAGAATTTTCAGCAACCTTATGAGTAGTGCAAAATGAAGATACGTTAGCTTGCCAACATACCACTTAATCCGATCATCTACGAGACGCAAAACAGTTAATTTACGTATAACACTGGGTTGGCGACCAAGTTGAACAGACACGTTGATATACTGAAAAGTAGTGCATGATCAGAAATAAGTCCGAAGTCTTTCGTGGAGAAGAAGTTAGCTTATGAACCGATTGGACAAAATAAGCGTTCCATTCTAGTTTCTATGCAACACTCGAAAGTAATCTATTGCATCTACCAACGAATTCACAATAAGCGCTTATCATCAAATGGAGCGGGTCCGCGGTTTGACCTCCAAACTTTTGGAGAAATTTAGTCTGATGTGCGTGCTTTGTCAAGCCTTCTGATGGATACCGATCTTTTGTCATGTGTAAACATAACCGTATCTCCAAGATATCCAGTAATTGTGCGGTTGTCAGATTTATTTGACAAACTACTGTTATGCTTTTAGAGAATGGATCTTCGGGTCAAGCTGATAGGACTCAGCTGTGCTGAGTTGTAGAACTAGCAAAAAGCAATATTCACCATTTCCCTATGCCATTCACCCACAAGTCTCCCATGAACTGTAACGTCAAGTATGCACCTTCGGAATTGCAATTCTTTTGAGAGAAGAAGCCCTGTGTATCACTGAGGCGTCTAGATAGCTACTTTCAGGAGTATCGTCAAAATGGTTTGTCCTTTCAACGGCGCAATTTCATCTAGTGCAGTAAACTTGGAAACCAACCATTCCGTGTTGTGAAATTGTAGGTAACGCCCACTGCCTGTGGGCTTCCAAAATGCTGTATTCGGAGTAGTCTGTCGGCGTGCGTATATACAGACATGCTAAAAAAGACTAAACAGATTTGTGACCTCATCTCAGTTCAGTTCATGTCCGTTCGTCGGCTATAAACCACGTGTCAAACGACACGCTGTTTCCCGATGCAACATTTTCTGTCATTGAAAAACTGGAAAGCATGGGAAGTGAGTCAGTGATTATCTGGCATTCCTACCCACCACGCTGATTATTCTGACGAGATTGGCTCTTCCAAAAATCAATCAAACTGCGCAAAGTAATGTAGGGCTGATACCACGATGGTGTCTGCGTAACTTTCTTGCTCCTTTCAAGAAGATGGAGATCATGGTGAGGGCACCGCTTTCTAGTGGTATTCCGTTTTCATTCCATATCCACTGAGGATAAACTGCTCACCAAAGCCTCACCATGTTCTCTAGGGTGTGCGATCTCAGAGGCATGGAGCGGGTGCCTTGTTAATTTGGAAGAACAATATTCTGCGCTGAAATTCTGTTGTTGAAGGTAGGCGGATGTTGATGTTCCATTCCGGACTTCCAGGTTCTTCCAAACCTTTTGGTCTCACAGGTCAGCTGAACAATTGTTTGCTCCAGTCAGTGACTTTTTGAATGAACTGTTGCTCTATTCTATGCAAAAACTGTTTTGATCAGTTGGTCAAACCTGCTGACATTGGGAGAGGCTGCTGCCTTAATCGGAAGCCTTCCTTATCCCCCGGGTAGTCGCAATCCACCGATGTTCCCCGTCATTCCTCAAATTCTTGAGTATCTCACTTCTGATGTACCCGGTTACGCCACAGCAGTCGCTGTCTGCTGCTAAGGCTTTTCTGGAAGTAATAAAGTCTGCTAATCGGGACGATATTCAGTGCTCATTTAGTCCTTTCGAATGATGCACGATGGCCCAAGGAACCGACTGAAACGATCGATTGGTGTCACATAAGAATGAGAAATTCATAGTCTGTACGAATTCATATTGACAGCATGTTACCAGATTTCGCAATAATACTGCGAACAGCTGTCTGCATTTGCTACAACCTAATTTAGTACCCAACTGGGCTGTTCCTTTCAACATCTGTGACTAATTTAACTACCAGGTGTACAGTGGCCTAACAGCTGGTTTCCGAAAACAACAGTGTTTGTCAATCCATGTTGAAGTTATGAAAATATTCAAGGAAGAATTTAAGATATGGCTTGTCTTCAGAAATGTGAGGTAAGAAGCAGAGAGAGAATAATGTTCTCCAAATGTACTTCGTCCTTCTCGTTCGCTGGACCCTTTTTATCTGTATGTTTTAACTGTTACGTGTTTCCAGACGTCGAGACCAAAATTTTGGATACTACGGCGCCTTTACCACATGTTGACACATGAGGATAATTTTATGGGGTCTTTCATTGTCCCACTTAAGAACTCATACTTCGACCGCAGAAATCCCTACCAGCTCAAGTGGTCCAAACAGCCATTATAAAGAAAGTCATTGACGGACGCTGAGTAGACAGTGTTCGACACCTGAGTGTAAAAGTTTATGTTTCTCTCATCTGAGTGAAACATTTCAGGCGCGTCGGTATGGACGAGAGATCAGGGCCCCATGCTAGCATTGAGAAACATTTTTGCCAGAATAAATTCAGGTAAATGGATGTGTGTGGCTGAGATGAGTAACACCTCCTCACCCCTATCCTATTACTAGGCAGGAAGTGCAACATTCAGTGGCAATGAAAAGCAAATTTATGATTGTCTTCATGCAACACGCCTTTTTATTTTTACTGACTTGCGGTTCTGAGCTTGATTTTATGTGGAATTTTGATAATGACACTGTAAGGTGATTAATTTTGCGACTATATTTCTTTATACAATCTCCTAATAGTTTTGCCCCAGAATTTTGAGTCTGCAAGTCATCAGACATAACGAAAATACAGATTTGTAACTAGAAGTGTTTGGGCAATACATTTCAGAATGATTGAAAATAAGACTGCCACCCGGATTCTCTTATCAGCTGCACTGTTGTTTGACGAAATTGTGGAGAACGGCCATGGCGCACAAGAAAAATGACCTAAAATTCTTGGAAGAAGACAGTGTTTAATGAGTTGCTGAAAACGTTTCAATAATCCATGACTTTGCGCGTCTTTTTTGGGTCTGATGAACCAGTGGTAGAGCATAGGTTCAGTGGAGACTGTCGAATTTACAGATCTGATGAACTCCAAAACGGGGAAACTGACTGTGTTCTGTCGCAGAGCCTTCAACAAGCTTGGTATGCTTAGCCAAGAAAACATACTGCGTTATCTCAAATGTTGCATTAAATGAACAAAAGAGGCGCTTTTGTGCAGCACATGCATTTAAAGAATATCAGAGGGATTCCTCTGGAATTCAGTCAACGTTTACGTTATCCTTCAGCTCAATTGGCAGATGCGTGTGCGTGAAACAAATTCCCTGTCGGTACTGAGTACTCCGCCCACCTTCACAGCCAGTTTTCAACCAGAATCCGTACACTGAAAAGTTGACTGTGGCCTCTTGGGACTCATCAGGTAGGCGCAGTCCCCGAGTTTCCGTCAACCTTATGTTGCATCCACTTGGATCACAACAACTATGATGTACAGGGCAGCTGGAGTGATGGTTACACGGAAGAAATATAGATGACACTATTTAATCCTGACGGTTTTTGCTACCTACCCTGTAGGCAACATATCTACCCAGTGAACTAGATACAAATGAGTGTATTTCTAGAAAACATTCCAATTTGGGTTCAAGTAGAACATAAGGTTGACGGAAGCTCGGGAACTGCGCCTACCTGATGAGCCCGAAACAGAAAGGCGAAACCGGTCGTGAGATGTCGAAGAGTTCTCAGCAATCATGTGAGTGGATTCTTTTATGAAAATATACTGCGATATCTCGAATATCGTGCCAACTAAACCATGAGGCGGCCTATGTGCAGCACATTCAGTTGTAGAACATCATAAACGAGAGATTCAATTGAGTCTCTCGTGAAAAGCAAATCGATTTGCAAATGAGTGTATTCCTCTTTGACTGTGGTCTGTTTTGACAAACTCTGGTCTCAACGGGTTTCGTGGTTGATCACGAGAACACCGAGTCCGCCCTACTATATAAGTGTTACTGGTTAAAACCCATGAGACGCTTTTCAGCTGAAACCTGGTGTGTATTCATCTAGGCACAAGTTCGCTACCCGGTCTACATGGGAATGAACTTTTCCGCAAACACGTCACCCCAGGTCCAGCCTGTGTTTGCGCCACTGTACGGTTTCTACCTGCAGAATGCATCTTCAGTTTGCTAGTGGTATGATATGGGTTCGAGGTCATAAACTCGGTAGGCTACATCAACAAACCAGGCATTCATTGACCAGCCGAACGTCATTTTACATACACGCCCTGTGGCCGGATTCCAAAAAGAAAAGAAATTCTATTCGTATTCACTTTAAACAAAACAGACTGCACAGAAACACCATTAAATAAAAGAAAGAAGGATCTCAGTCTTATTGAAACTTCCGATTCTTGAGGGAAACACGTGGCCCGCTCTTGGGAGAGCGTTACAGGACTACAAGATGTGAAAATTCTGTGTCTTAAACTTCCATTTTATTTCACAGGGAATCGGTAGAAGGGTTCACATTTGCAAAAGGTTAATGACGCAAAATTTCCGAGGAACCCGGAACGGTATACTCAAAGTCCATCACAGAGAATAACTGAGCATCTCCTGTCCCGCGTGAGAACTCGGTCCATATAAGCGGTGATGATTGTAAACGCAAACCCAATGATCTAAGCAAATTACCAAATCAATCAAGGTGAATAGTTTGGCGCAATTCGTCAAGGGCCACAAGTTCGCTGAAACTTCAAAGACTACTGGAAACAGCATAACTTATTCTGTTAACGTCACTTTCGTATGATATATAACTGAAATCTTAACCAACTAGTGACATACCTGAATGGATATTCAAGGACTCAGCTGTATACCAAAGATTTTCATTTAAGATTGATATAAACTGCTGATCATGAACAGTGTATCCTTTTGAAAACATCTATAGCTGCTGGCAATGTTGTGGAATGTAGGTAGCTCGGGTGCGCCGCTTGGTTGTTGGTCTGTGCACCGAGCTTGGCAGTTGGATTGCAAAGGTTTCATCACCAATCGAGGTGACATCGTCAGTGCAGGGTTGACTGACGATGTCACCTCGATTGGTGTTGAAACCTTTGCAATCCAAGTTTGACGAACAGACCAAAAACCAATCTATAGCTGCTGCAAATTTACAGGAGCTTTTGTTCACAGTGTGAAACCGTTTGTTTTTGACGTTTGGACAATCATCTATGCGGCACAGTTTTGCTACCGTAAGATGAATCAAGGGAGGGAACACACAACTGTACACTCACTGGATTCTCTAGAAGTGATTAAATAAGCAGTTTGGTTTTGGGTGCCAGCGTTGCGAACAAGCTACGCGAATGTGTCCATGTCTCCCAACGTTCAAGCATTATTCCAAACCATCTAGTAATTAGGTGATTCCTTACTCAAATAAGCGCAACAGTAGAGCGCATAACTGATTGCCTTGTCGAGTCGCTTTGCATAATCCTATGGCAAAAGGAATGTTGAGCACACTAAAAGCCACAAACAATTATATTCATGTGGCTATTTGCAGTCCTCTGGACTGTGTACATGCTGTTTGAGGCTTTGCAAAATGCGGAAATGTCGTCTGTATTTCTCATAGAGATTCAAAGGCTATTTTATCTGTGAATACTACAATAGGCCGTTAGTGTATAAAATAAGATATGCTGAGGAGCATATTATGGCGCAGTGAAGGCTGAATGTCTCCACGTTTGCACAAGTCAGCTGAAGCAGACTGAGAACAATAAATTGCGGTGAAGCAAAGTAAAGATCATATTATCGATCCTCAGTGGCAGACCAAAAAATGCGGATCCTGTAGATGATGTCTGAGGCCCTTCAGCTGACTGAAGTCAGAGTGGTTAAACGTTTATTCACGGTTTTCTCTCAGGATTGACAAGAGCACATGAAGCTCCAAAGACGTGTGTCCCAAGTGGACTCTATTGTAATATAGACATGTTTGTGGAAAACACTGCAACCTCTAGAAAAATATTCACGTTAAATATTTTTCTTTCTCTTTAGAAGGTAAATATAACCTCACACCCAGGTAATTTCAAGCACCATCTTTTCTAAGTCAAAGAAGTTGACAAAGTGGGAGACTATTCTTCAAGAGCGCAAGCCACTCGTTGTCCGAAGAGATTTGTGTCTCGAATCGCCTCCACGTTTGAGCTGAACGGATGTAAAGAATCTCATCAGCATCCCCGGTGAATAGCTCTTTACGTCTTTCAGCAGGGCGTGCAAATCACAGTCAACACTACTGGTTTAACGGTAATACTACTGCTGGGGGCATGCGAGTATTATGTTTTCTCGTAAATCCGCTTTGCATCTCTTGAAAAGTGAGATCTATTACGGAACTTGTGGAGTCGCATTTGCTTGCGTTTGAGCGACAGTCAATGAATATCCAGGAGAGTTCAGGAAGACGCGTTCAAGAAAATGGATATTCAGTTTTTGTAAACAAGACGCATATGAGAGTTTTGCTTCCCTGTCCAATAGTCTGTAATTGGTCAGTTGGCGTTTTCTAATAAGTAGCTACGCAGCGAAGGCTTTCTTACTTTCACTGGTGCAGATATGGATTTTATGTCTTGAACAGGCGTTTATCTATAGGAATTCAGTGACGACCTCCAAAATGTTCTCTCTATTTTCGACTCACCTACACGTTGGATAAAACTGAGTAGGCGCGAAGCTGACATTCAGCTGTCAATTTGTCGATGAAAGTTAATCGCTTCTCTCACACTGGATATACAAATTCTAGTCGACCTTGAACCTTTTTGGAAAGCTTTGGTTCATCATGATATTTCCGTTATTTTGGAGCATGAATTCAGCAGCTCCGGCTGGTTGGCTACACGTGCACAGCTAATCTCAATGTTTAGTCATTCAAGAAACTTCCAAAGTGCTTTTGAGTAAATATTTAACGTCTTTGGATAAAAGCTTGTGGCCGTGAAAATATTTAGATCTTAACCAGGAACCCAGTGACTGCGTTTACGTTCGGCGTTAATTAGCCGATCAAAATTAACATTGAAAAATGGTCCTAAAATGGGTCAATGTGGTTTTACCTTTCAGGCGTGTGGTTATTCTCGTTTGACTTGGTCAAAACCCGTCCACAAAGATCTCCCTGTCAGTGTGGATTCTAGAGCAAGCCGAGTTGGACTGATGTTACTCTGTATGTACGTGTGTAGTTATTAGGGTCACATTGACGAAACGGAAATGGCCCTAATGGACTGAACATGTTTTCGTGTTGGCGCTGCGCTCGCTAATCCATTCAGAATCAATGTTCTTGTTATTTACGTGGAGACCACAAACGGCAATATCGCGCAATAGTTTGCGGGATTTGACTACGTTTGAAATAGATACAAATGGACGGGTGCAGAGGCTGCGCACCTCTGGCTCATATGATTTTGCGTGAGCTAAAAGCCACTCAGGTTTATTTCCTATTTGGCTAACCGAATAGTCGCAAATTTCCCGGTTTTCACTCATTTTTCTACGTACGACATGAAGCATTCACGTAATTTGAACATAGAATGTGAAAGATAGGCTTTGCTAGCATATTCTCAGAAAGTGAGAGTGAGCGATAAATTCATTTATGGACTGCCTAAGGTTCATAAGAAAGATGTTCCATTGAGGCCGATTTTGGATGTGCGTAACCCCCTATATCACGCAATTGCCCAATTGTTGGTCAAGATTTTAGAATCCGTATACCTGCATTTATGCTGGAATAGTTTCAGTGACACATTTGAGTTTGTGGACCTGATAAAAGATGTGGATATTGGTTCCAAATTTATGTGCTCCTTTGGCGTAACTTCCATTTTTACCAACATCTCGCTCCTGGAAACCATCGATTTTATCTGTGATTACTTTGACTCATCAGATTTGACACTCCCAATCCCCACCATCCCATTTAAGGAACTACTCTTTCACTTTATCTTCAACGTACAATTCCGATTTAACTCCACACTTTACCGACAAATCGGTGGAGTCGCCATGGGTTCTCCTCTCGACCCTTTGTTGAGTGGCATTTTTATGGGCAAACTGGAGCTTGGTAGATTGAATGGGGAGATTAAACGTACACACTCATATCGAAGGTACGTAGGTGATATTTTTATGGTAGTATCAAACCGTACCGAAATGGATGCTCTCCTTACCAACTTCAACCAAGCACATCCCTCTAATCAGTTCACTTTTAGAACTGAAAGTGAAAATTCTTCCCACACCCAAGTGGAACCTCGTAGTGTTTTTTGGTGTCGGGTCAAGGTATATTTGAGGGGCGGGTGAGATAAACCTGTGTGTGGGAAAACCTTGCTATTACAAACTGCAGTCAAAAGAACAGTACACCGCCGTCACACTGGCGCTCCGGTAGAACAGGCAACCCGAAGTTCATCGGTCAACTGACCGATGATGCATGATACACTCTGCACTTGCAAAGCCTGCAGTATCGCTTGTTTTGCCTTTAAGGTATTTACGTCGTTTTGATCGGTTTAGCGTTATCTCCCTAGTGTTTAATAGCTAGTCGAAAAAATATCAAAATCGCAATTTTGCTAACAAGTTTTCCGCCAAATCAATTTCTTTGAGCGTATGCGTACTTCAAGTAAAAGTTCACGAAATTGGTGCTTTAATGACGCATTTCACTGCTTCACATGACCGGATTTTGGCATGTTCTCTTCAACGGGAAGACAAACTAAAGATTATCATTGATAAGCCATCACAGAGAACCAGGTTTGCCACGCAGTGGATCGGACTTTTTGGATGAAATTAGTGGTATAGTTTACGTGAGCTAACCACAGGCAGTGACTGCTATTCATTTCAAGCGGTCAAATTAAAAAAGCATTATTCCTTAGATAAAACATCTGACGTTCACAATCATTTTTCACGTCATTAATGGGTTCAAAAACATCAATTTAGGACAAAAACTGTACAGATGTAAACAGAAATTCGTGGGTAGAAAATATTCAACTTGTTATTTCATTTTTATGCCAAAACGCAGGAGATTCATACCGTTCCAGAAAACCGGACAGTGATCTTTGAAACCAGAAACAACCAGTGACAGGCAACGCATCGGAACCCTAATGCAATGCATTTCTACGAGATCCCTGTGATGGTTAGAAATCCATTTGGCAAAATATTTGAGGATAACATACTATCTGTTAGAGTCATCAATAGTATGACCACTTCCATTAAATTACTTTGAAATGAACGAATTTTATACGAAATTCTTAGATGGTAAAGACCAAAGAGGAGTTCATCAGATAGGTCAAAGTGTGATGCGGAAATATGAGAGAAATCGACAACTTTGAGCCTGTAGCGACCCAGTCACCCACATACTGGACTGTTCAGTCCACATCGCTCACTGGACCACGAGACTTGTCTTATTCCAGGCTCAGAAACCGCGTCACATTAAGCTGACTCATCGGACATCGATTGTCTGTACCGTCTAGTGAGCGTAGCAACAACTCATGTGCTGACACACCCACGTACACGCAAACGGACCTACATATGGGGAAACCGAACACTGTCAGCACACAGACGCGCGCGCGCAGGGAGCAGGAAGTCAACCGGCCTCCACAACTCCACGGACAACTATGAAACACGTGTAGCAGTCGCACTGCGGAGAAAAACGCGTTCCCGCCGTTTGGACTTTCATCAAGGAACTGTTACAGATGATAAGTTCCTGTTTTGACTTGTTCCCATTTCGCATTGTATTTATTTTTATACGCGTTGCAACCCACCACTGTCAACCATGCTAAAACGTTTATTAGTGCATACACCTTCTGATTCCTTTTATGGCCATCATCAACAGCGGTGCACTAATAAGCCTACGTCTCTGCGACTTGATGAATGCTTAGTAAGCACGGATCTTGTCTCAAGTGATCCATACCTGAAGCAGTATAACTGAGTCAACTTCAGTCAATCAGACAAATAGAAACAACTGGAGCAGAGTAGCATTCCGGACGTCTCCCATAAAGGTGCATTGCTCAGAGAAATATAAACTGATCCTTTGTCCCTTCAGTGTGCTTCACAGTGAGGCACGAAAATAATTTTATAAAAATAATAGGCGGTCTCACCACACCGAATATACGGACAATATTTCCAAAACTTACATCTGTCGCCTTCAAATTCGACATCCAACAACAAGGATTTCTTGGCCTCCACAAATAAAGCCGGCAAATCGATTGCTGAGCTGTAAATTTTTTGCATTTTTCTGAAAGCATTCAATGTCTTTGCTTGGACAGTGGTTATGGTGTTGGTGTGCGATGTGGTCGGTCCATCGTTCAAATCCACATCCAGGGACCCGGCTGCATCACCCTGTTCCGGCGTATTGTTACCAATTGTGTCCGCATTCCACGTACCCGTAAAGACGGCATTCAATATGGCATCCAAAATTTCATCCAGAGTCGAACAGTTGAGATTAAGCAGTAGAGTGGCCTCCTTGATGAACAATTCTATATCGAGGTTGGCGCGGACTTCCGCCGCGAAATCCTTGTGTGGTATGCGCTGATTAGGTAGAGGGAGCAGAATACAGCATTTGTTGTCAAACGGTGAGCGAGCACATGGCAAACACGTTTTACATAAATTGATGGTGATGTTCTCAGGGACGGTGAGTTGGACCTTATTCAGATGTCACCGAAGAATTTAGCAGTCAGTTGAGAAATTTTGTGTTGGAAAAGGACAATTATAGGCTGAAAAGCGTTTACTATCCGACTGACGGTTTTCATAAACTTCATTCTCGTTTACTTCTTACTTTTGATGTCATATTTGAGCTGCGGCGGGTGAAGACCGGTAGTTTGATTCATGGTGCCCTTATCACAAATGGTCGCTTACCCGAGGGTCTTGGCGTGAATCAGTCTGTAACGTACAGATTACCCACGGCTACGCATACTGTGATATGGTTTTCTGTTCCACTAGGAGAAAACCATCCAAAAATATGTTAAAAACTGGGGGCGAGATGGCTCAAGTGGTTAGAGTGCGAATTTACTGACCGGAAGGTCCGCGGTTCGAACCCGACCCCTTCCTCACAATTCCCCGTCTAGGCTTGGGCAGTATCCCACCCGTCATGCTTCCTTCGGGTGGCATGGCAGCTAGGCACCGAAAGGGTACTACGGCTGATCGTCATGTTAAAAAACCTACTGAACTAAACATAAGGTTTTTAAAACATTCTTTTTGAGCGCCAGACATTTTGGTGTGTCGTTGAATGTACTTGCCGACAAGTCCGTGCTCAAGAGTTTTAACAGTTTTAACAGTTTCAGTCCTTGGGTGAGCGTAAAACAAATATGTTGATTGAGCCCTGTGTTTATGTTTCTAGGCCATCCTGTTAGATCTGTAGCACCAAAAACTATGCCCCATAATCATCAAAAAATATTTTGACGTCTCTAGCTCGGTTTATTACACGGCAAATAAATCTCTCAACGTTGCAGAGTAAAACAGCTGTAAACGGTTGTCCGATTGCTGTCCGGAGCCATCACGATCAAACAGCATACAAAAATCGGCGGAAACTTTTGCTTATCTTCTTGGGAGGTCGAACGCTTACTTTCTTAGTTACAATGATCTGATTCACTCTACAGCTAGTTTGCGCTCAAAGAGTGCCTAACATTTCCAAACTTTGAGGATGTAGCTGAAGTTACACGATGAGTTTTGGAAGGTGGGCCGAGACGACATGTGCGAGATTCCACTTCATAGACAAATCACTTAGTTTCGTATGATGAATTGCATTAATCACCGGTGTAATATGCAAAAGATCTGACTTCTGATTATCTTCATAGCCAAGATTTAGTGCCAAACACTAAACAGTACTCACTGCCGTCTTGGAATTTAATTGTTGCTCAAAAAGGGTGCTGGAGTCATTGCAAGACAATGCCCCTAGTCTTTGTTGGTGCTTTTAACTCCTAGATGAAGAACCATTTGACCGGTCCGATCCAAAATTGAAAGATTTGAGCAGATTCATTCAAAAGTTTCTTTCTGGGCTAGTACTTTTAGCAGCCGTGTTCGTTTTGCCGATCAACTTGGACATATCGTGCCAATTGCCTCATATTTCAGTTGGCACGATATTCGAGACATCGCAGTATATTTTCATAAATGAAAATACTCACAAGGTTGCTGAAAACTCTTCAAAGGAAAGTTGTTGTGCCAACTGAAATATGAGACGGCCTGTGTGCAGCACAGTGAATTGTAGATTGACGTAAACGAGAGAATCGGTTGAGTCTCTCGGGAAAAAAACAAATTGATTTACAAATGAGTGTATTTCTCGAGCAACTCACTTTTTGTGATGGACTAATGCCATCTGTGCGATGAAAAACTGGGGACAACTCATACAGACAGTTTTGGTACGTGCCACCAAACGATAGACCGATGACTGACATATTTCCTTAGTAAAGATATGATCGGCTAAAACCATATAATGTGATTCATTACGTACTTGATGCAGAGTTTTGGAGATTTCTAAGAAATGTATCCAAAGGTAAGCGATTCAATTCGATTTTATGGATAACCGACCCAAAACTAAATGGTACACGTTGCAAGTAACAGAAGGAAGGATGCAATTAAGTGTAACTGGATACGAAAGATTTTTAAACTTGGCAAAATTGGTTTTTCTGACTATCTGGCGCAATCAAACAAGATACTAACGGACCAGTTTAAGTACACCATTCAACCTGCTTTAACACAAATCGTACCTTTGTACTAGACAAGAACAAGGTGATTACTCACAACAAGTTAGGTCCTGCTCTAAATTCAGTACCGAGTCTAAATGCCTTTACACTTTTCCTTTCAGCCCACCTGTGTATTTTTAAAATAAAATTTGGCGGTCTCTTCGGAATTATTTTGTGTCAAAATGATGTGATTGACGTTTCGGTTGCAAAACGGTTTTCCGTTTGATTCTGCCACCTCAAGGTGGTTTGAAATGGGCAACACATCCAATACTGTAGGGAACGTCACTCTGAGTATCAAAGTTATTTCTCGCTTTAGTGCACGTGGCGGTAGTCGTCAGGACAAAGCACACCCTACGTTTACACCTAATCTAATCAAGTCTCATCAATACTATCTTGTGTAATCCAGCCAAATTGCCCGAGTTCCAAAGAGGGCGAGAGCACGGGTCGAACTGTCACAATGATACTCGGCAAAATTCCAACGGAGCCTGGTTTACGGCTATTTGGAAATATTTGGGCCAGCCTCCGATATGCCCCAATGCCACTAAACGTCTGTTAAATGAAAATCACGCGCTGCGTGTTCTGTTCTGACAAATTTGACGTGCAACAAACCCAGCGTCCGGAATAAACCTGAGTCAAAGCCTCAATTCCAGACAACTGTAGTTTTAAGGGGGAGAAAACTGAGATTGCGTCCTCCAACTAGAGGGGAACAAAATGCGTCTGTTTGTTTTGAAACTGGCCGTCTAACAAATACAACGTGTGACCTAAGAATGGCCCTCTGCGGAAACAGGCGCA